>NW_022589757.1:1203048-1460360 GCF_004348235.1 Phoca vitulina | reverse complement strand
CTTCCCGTGGAGCAGGGGCCTGACGTGGGGCTTGATCCCAGGACCCTGGGACCATGACCGGAGCTGAAGGCAGATGCTTAACAACTAAGCCACCCAGGCGCCCCACCAAACTGATTTTTAAAAAAGAAAGAAAAACTTCGAGGGCATACGCTACCTGATTTCAAAAGATTTACTACAGAGTTACACTAATCAAGATGGTGTGTTATTGAAGAAAGGATATACACAGTAGAGAATCTAGAAATAGAGCCAAACTTACGTGATCAATTGATTTCCAACAAAGATGACAAGGTAACACAATGGGGAAGGGAAAGTCTCTTCAACAAATGATGTTAGAACAACTGCATGTCTGTATGAAAAATGAACATTAACCTATATCTCACACCATATACAAAAACTCACTAAAAAGGATTATAAATTTAAATGTAAAAGCTAAACTATAAAACTTCTAGGAGAAAATCTTTGTGACTTTCCAAAGGCAAATACTTCATAAAAGAAACATAAACCATAACAAATTGATAAGCTGGACTGTATCAAAATTAAAAAAACTTTTGCTCCTCAAAGATACCATTAAGAAAACGAAGAGACAAATCAAAGATAGGGAGACAATGTTTGCACTGCATGTCTGACAAAGAACTTATATCCATACTAGATAAGGGATGCTTACAACTCAATAATACGAAGAGAAAGAATGCAATATAGAGTAGGCAAAAGAATACTGTTCAAAAGAAAATATACAAATGGCAAAAAAAAACCATGAAAAGATGATCAACATCATTATCTAAGCAAAGAAATATAAATTAAGCCATGATGAGTTATCACTGCATAGCAGTTACAATGGTTAAAATTAAAAAGATTAGTGTTGTATACCAAGTGTTGACAAGGACACAGAAGCAACTAAAACTCTCATATATATACCGCTAGCAAGAACATAAAATGGTACAATTGTTTTGGTAAGTGGTTTGGCAGTTTTTCATAAAGTTAAACATAAACATCTACCATAAAATGGGGCCACTATGCCCCTCAGTATTTACCTAAGAAAAATGAACATGTACGTCCATACAGATTTGTACATGAATGTTCACTGCAGCTTTATTCAAACTAAATGCCCATCAACTGGTGAATGGATAAACAAAATGTGATATGTCTACCCAATAAAATAGTACTTGGCAATAAAAAGGGCAACAGTGGCTATATCTCAATGGGTATATCTCAAGACCACTATGCTAAGTGAAAGAAGTCAGATATAAGGGTGCATAGTGAATAATTTCACTTATATAAAATGAAATCTCATTTGCGGTGACAAGAAGGAGATCAGTGGTTGCCTAGAGTAAGAGAGGGAGGGAGTGAGGGCTGGAATGAAAAAGGGTCTAGGTGTAAAGAAGATATACACAGACAGCCATTATTATGTAAGTAAAAAGATGTTCAACTTCACCAATCATCAGGGAAATGCAAATCAAAACCACAGTCAGATACCACCTCACACCTGTTAGGATACCTATAAAAAAAAAAAACAAAAAAACAAAAACAAAACCCAAAGACAGGAAACAGTTAGTGTTAGTAGGATGTGGAGAAATTGGAATGCTTGTGCATCATCAGCAAGAATGTAAAATGGTGCAGCTGCTGCAGAAAACAGGTAGGATGTTCCTCAAAACGTGAAACATAGAATTACTTTATGATCTAGCAATTTTACTTCTGGGTATATTGCCAAAAAAATTGAAAGCAGAGACTCAAACAGATCTTTGGGTTTTTTGATTGTTTGTTTTTAAAGATTGATTGATTGATTGATTTAGAAAGAGAGCGTGTGTACAAAGGGAGACAGCAGAAGGGGCAAAGGGAAAGAGAATCCCAAGCAGACTCTGTGCTGAGCATGGAGCCCGATGCAGGGCTTGATCTCACAACCTGGAGATCATGACCTGAGCAGACACCAAGAGTTGGGTGCTTAACAAACTGTACCACCCAGACACCCCTCAAACAGGTCTTTGTATACCAATGTTCACAGGAGCATTATTCATAATAGATGAAAAGTGTTAATAGCCCAAATGTCCATCAACAGATGAATGAATAAACAAACTGTGTACATACATGCAGTGGAATATTACTCAGCCATAAAAAGGAATGAAGCTCTGACAGATTAGCTATAGCATGGGAAAACCCTGAAAACGTCAGGCTAAGCAAAATAAGTCAAACACAAAAAGGCAAGTATTGTATGATTCCACTTATATGAAATATCCAAAATGGGCAAATTTATAGAGAAAGAAAGTAGGTTCGAGGTTACCAGAGAGAATGAGAACTTATTGCTTTATGGGCTCAGAGTTTCTGCTTGGAGCGATGAAAACTGCTGGGGACAGACGGTGGTGGGTGCACAACACTGGGAATGTAACTAACGACACCGAATGACACACTTTAAAATAGTTCAAATGGCAAATTTCTCATTAGATTTTATTGCAATAAAAAAATAGTATAAAGGAAAAAGTGGCAGAGGGACTCTTTTGAGAGTAATGGGATTGTTCTGTATCTTCAGTGTGACTGTGGTTTTGCCAGGATATAAAACTGTTGAAACTCATCCAATTAAATAGATTCATTTAATTATATAAAATTATGGCTCAATAAAGTTGATAAGGGAGGAAAAAAAAGACACCAACAAATTAGAATGAATATAATTTATGCCTCTCCTCCCTGCCTTCATCCATTTCATCCCACAGTGCCTACTGGGTTTTGTTTCTTTCCCATGGGAAGCAGGAGGAAAAGGGAGTAAAGAGGAAAAACGACTCATTTATTCACATATTATTTGGGGAGCATCTCATTCATCTACTACTCCAGTGACACTGAGCATTGCAGGTTTAGGGATGAGGACACCAAAGGTTTGCCATGGTAAAGTAACTTATTAAGGTCACACAGAGTAAACAGTAGAGCTCAATTTGCAACCACTGCCTATGGTCTGAGGTCTTCACAGACGTGCACTGCAAAAATTTTCTCCCCGTCTGTGATCACACGAGGCCTACATACAAGAGGAAACAATGCACGAGCAGGATCTTACGTACAGGAGGGAAGAGATAAGATGCAAAGCCATGACAATTGTGCATTATCGGTCAAAATAAAATGTGTGCAAAACATGTATTTCTATTCACATTTCTTAAAAGATTTATTTATTTGAGAAAAAGTGAGTGAGTGAGTGAGTGAGTGAGTGAGAGGGAGAGAGAGAGAAAACAGAGGGAGGAGAAGAGGGAGAAGAACAAGAAGACTCCACACTGAGCACAGAACCTGACACAGGGCTCGATCCCACAACCCTGAGATCATGACCTGAGCTGAAATCGAGAGTCAGATGCTTAACTGATTGAGCCACCCAGGTGCCCCTGTTCACATTTTTTTTTTTTTTAAGATTTATTTATTTATTTGAGAGAGAGGGAGAAAGAGCAGCAGGGAGGAGCAGAGGGGGAGAGAGACTTAAGCAGACTCCCCACTGAGCACGGAGCCCTATGTGGGGCTTAATCTCACTATCCTGAGATCACGACCTGAGCCAAAACCAAGAGTCCAGTGCTTAACCGACTGTGCCACCCAGGGGCCCCACTTGTGTTCACATTTAAGGACCTCTTGTAAAGAGTTCACAACTTATCTTTGGCGGTCTCTCCATACTTAACAGTTGAGTACAGAGGTTAAGAGCATAAGCTCCAGAGTCACACCTCACAGGTCCCAATCCTGGTTCTGTGACCTGATGTGATCTACCACAAAGGGCTTGCGTGATGATTAAATGAAATAATGAAGTAATGCATGTGATGCACTTAATATAATGTGGGGGGCATAATAAGTTCTCAATAAATATTAGCCTTCTTCTTCTTCTTCCATAAACTCCACCTGTATTATCTAGGTATAGAAAGTACAGAGTCACATGCAACAGTGAAGAAGAAAAGGTGGCTTTTTGGGTACTGGATTGGATTTACTAGTTTTTCCCTTCCTTCCTTCCATCCCTCCCTCCCTCACCTTCTTCTAATGCACTGCCGGTCATCAAATGGAGTTTGTGCATTAAAAATGTATGACAGAAACCAGAAGTGATGGAAGCAAACCTCAGTCTGTAACCTAAAGTAGCACATTATCTTATGAAAGAATAAATGATTCATTTCTCTCTGGCAGAATTGGGTCTTTTCCCTGTATTTCTCTTTCTGGGGAAATAAAAATTTTATTCTTTCTCAAAAACTTGGAAGATCACTTTGAAAAGCCAGTATTCGGAGGCTTGAGGAAGTCCTTTTATGGCCAAGTATTACAACTGGCAGTCTGAAAGGCCATAGAAAAACATCTCTCCGTTCTAGATACAGCAGCTCACAACAGCAACACCATTTTTACTGTGGAAACAAAACATTGTTGGACATGTTCAAAATTCTATAGTATAGAAAATGACTTTTAGTATAATAAAAATAATGTAAAACGAATGTTTCTTATAGTTAACAAAGCTACCCATTTGCCTACTCAAATTCACATCTCTGAGGAACTCCAAGTTCACTAGCAGTAAAAGTAAAGGAGAAAGGGAGCAGGTCCTGTGAGTCTGACGTTATACTCAAGTTAGGTAGTATACTGTGGCCAGGCCTTCCAAACCAGCAGAATCAGAGATAAAAAAGAAGGAAAAAAGAGAACTATTCAAATTAAAATGACTGTAAATATTCTATAACGATAGAAGACCTTTTAAATTAAAAGAAAATTCAAACTCACTGGTCGGGAAACTAACAGGTATCTCCTACACCAGCAGCTTCAGGACCCTCCGCTCATACTTTATTCGCAGGTATGCTCAGCTGACCTGTGTCATATCAGAATGTTGCATAGTCCTTTTTTTAAATTTTATTTATTTATTTGAGAGAGCGAGAGTGTGAGCACAAATGGGGGAGGAGGGGAAGGAGAGGGAGAAAGCAGACTCCCTGCTGAGGGTAGAGCCCGACCTGGGGCTCCATCCCAGGACCCTGGGATCATGACAAGAGTGGGAGGCAGACGCTTAACCATCTGAGCCACCCAGGTGCCCCGGAATGTTGCATAGTCTTGAGAACCAAAACTAAAAGCAGTATCTTTCAGAAGTTATAAAAAGTAATTTTAGACTTGAGGCTGAGGGATAAATGGGTTGAGAAAAAAAAATTCCTCTGCTTTTTAAAAGTCTTGAACTTTTATAAGAAGCTTCAAGAAAAAAAGCAAATAAGACAATTATTCTGTAGCATAGTAATATTTCATTTTCTGGAACTCAATTAGGAGAACTAATGAAGAAGAAATGTGTCCCTTGCTTGCAAAAGCCAGCTTACGCTGGTAAAAACCTAATTACTACCAATATTTGTGAAGCAAAATCCATTTATGTTGGAACAAAAAACATTTAAGCATTAATATGAAAGTTAAAATAGAAAAAAAAACAGTACAGAACACTTAAGTTAGAATTTCAAATGTGGCAGTTAACAAATCGAGCGACTCCAGAGATCACTAAATATCTTGCTTTTTAAACACCATATATCTGACACAATGTGCCAAATATAAATATTTCATTTGAACAGATGGTTTAAGCGTTCTTTGCATTTACACAAGGAACATATCATAAAGTAATACCCTCTCATCATCATATCTTAACTCTGAACATTTGTATTTTACAACAAAAATGACATGACATTCCCAAAGCAGCAGAGTAGCTTTCTTGATCTCTGGAGATAACAAAGTAAGAAATAAAAAAAGAAAAAGAGAAGAAACTGACTGACTCTTGTTTCATTTTCAGTACATTTTTATGGTGCCTCACTCATTCCTGGGTTGGAGCACATAATACTTTCTCGTTCGGGCATCATGTATATTTGCGAATTTTTAGTTGTTAAGCTTGTTTCCATTTGCAGAAGGAGTCCTAGATCTGAGCTCTCACATCTTCAGTCAGTTCCCACCAAGAAAAACATCCAGGACCCACCTCATCTTCTGGTTACTTTGCTAAGCCAGGCAATCAGAAGCCTGGGAGGCGGTCCCTCCCACACACCACCACCAGGAATACCGATGGGCTTTGCTGACATTACTGGTCACGGCCTCCATTCCTTTTTTTCATTCTTAACATAAACCTGATTTTATTCAGGTACCCCTCATTAGAAATAGATGTTTTAGGGATGCCTGGGTGGCTCAGTTGGTTAAGCATCTGCCTTAGGCTCAGGTAGTGATCCCCAGGTCCTGGGATGGAGCCCCGTGTCATCAGGCTCCCTACTCAGTGGGGAGTCTGCTTCTCTCTCTCTCCCTCTGCTCCTCTCCCCCCCACCCCCGCTCCACTAGGACTTGCTCTCTCTCTCTCAAATAAATAAATAAAATCTTAAAAAAAAAAAAAAAAAGAATCCAAGTTCAGTAAGGAACAGCTCATTAGGACTGAGAACCAGGAAAGATTCCTAGTTCATTTGCATGACTTTCACACCAGTAACAGTGGTAACAGGAAGACTGGTGCCATTCATTGTTCTTAATGAAGAACATCTGAAGACTATTTCTCCAAGTCAAGAAAGTGGTTGGTCACATAGGGGAGCCTGGGTGGCTCAGTCGTTGAGCGTCTGCCTTCGGCTCAGGTCATGATCTCAGGGTCCTGGGATTGAGCCCCGCATCGGGCTCCCTGCTCTGCGGGAAGCCTGTTTCTCCCACTCCCTCTTCCCCTGCTGGTGTTCCCTCTCTCGCTGTGTCTCTCTCTCTGTCAAATAAATAAATAAAATCTTAAAAAAAAAAAGGGGGGGGGGGGTTGGTCACTGATTTAGGGGTCTTCTTAGTCCACCATTTAAGGGTGACTTGACCTCTCTTCAAAAGAAATATCCACCAGGAGTAGCTTGAAAACACTATGCTGAATTTGGGGCACATCTCTAAAGGGACAACCACTACAACTCCTGAAACAGTAAAGACTCTGAGTCTTACTTTTAAATACATTGTGACATCAGAAGAGGAGAAAGATGGCCCAAGTGATAATGAACCTGATAGGTGGTATATCCATTCTAAATTAAGTACAATTTTCCCAATTTCATATGCCAGTCCTCTTGCCCATGAACTAACACAGGAACACTTAGGGTATTGTTCTTCTCAATAACCAAATTATTTACATATTGAAATATTTCAACACTTTATCTCTGTAATGAATGTTATGCTATTTTTCAAAGGCAAATGTCTGATCTTCCCAGTGGACAACCTCTTTGAACACATGACCCCCTATTCCTAAGCACCGTTATGGCCTGTAAAATGCCTAACCAGTTCCAAACATTCGGTATGGTTTTCAACAAATACTTGCTGAGTAAATTAATGAATGAAGGTATGTTAAGAAAAATTAGATTTTCCTGGTAAATTAATTTCGCACAGACAACAAGAGTCAATAACGACACACCAGCTCAAAGTAACTCTAATCAAGTCCTACAAGAACTAAATTGGAAAACTTATAGAGTGGCTTATGTCGGCTCTCACCCCCAAAGCTGCCACTCCTTTACCCTTGTATGATATGCCACTACATCAGGAGATAGCTGTTGTCAGGAAGAAGCCAAGCACACTCTCAGTTTTGATGATTCACAGGAAGGACTCGCAGGACTCAGCCTATAGCTGTACTCACAGCTGTCCGTGATTTATCACAGGGAAAGGCTAGCGGAATCAGCAAAGGAAGAGGCACACGGGTGGAGTTGGGGGAAAGTGCACATGGTCAAGGGTCCTCTCCCCATGGAGTCAGGTAGCAAGTGCTCTATTCCTCCAGAGCGGAGTTAGGATAACACGCTGGGAAGCTGTCAACCTGGGAAATGTGCAGAGACCCAGGGCCCAGGGATTTCTGTGGGGGCTGGGTATGGACATAGGCAGCCTCCGACTAATATCAGCACCCAGAAGGACAGCAAATGTTCAGCAAGAACCACAGTGTTTGTATAGTCTGGGCACCGTGAACCACTCTTACTAGATATGTGGAAAACCCTCCCCAAGTTTTAGTTCCCAGACGTCAGCCAAGGAACAACCTCACAAACAAGCAGGGCTTTTCCAGGACAGCAGTTTGGCCCGCGATGTTACTCTCCTCTGTGCGGTGACCACACCAAAAACCAAAGAGTGGTCTCGGCTCCTACTTCCTCGGTGTCCCTCTTCTATTCAGGGCCAAACCCATTGGACCGGCTCCTAACTACTTCTTGCACCTGACCCCTCCACCCCCGTGGTCACCGTTTCCGGCATGGCCTCTGCATCTCTTCCCAGAGGCACTACAGTGACTCCTCTCCAGCCTCCCTGCCTCTACTCCACTCTGTCCTCACAGGTTCTTCTCTTCCTTACCGCTGTAAGGTCTTCATCCTGTAGCCTTCCATCTGGAGCACAACATAATGGAGCCTTTTCTCATGTCCCTAGTTACTGGTCCCATTTCTCAACACAGTCTCCCCTTTGCACTCTCTAGTCAGCCACGCTGAACGATGACACACAAGTCCCCAAAGGCACCATACTTTCTTGCCTCTGTCACTCTGTGCAGGCTGCTTGCCCTTTCCAGTTGGAACATACTTTAGCCAGGATTAAGAAGTCCACACCCTTTAGAATTTAGCCAAGGTTTCAACTCCCCCAGAAACCCTCCCAATCTGGATTAAGTCGCACTACGTTGAATTTGCTCCCCTCCGTGGAACGTGTTACACCACAAGGCATCTCCCCGTGCATCTGAGTGCTGGAGGGCATGGTCCCTGCGTCCCCAGGGTCCAGCATGGTAACTGACAAACTGTGTGAGTTGAATAAACACTTGCTGACTGACCGACTGGGTATTCCTGAGGTCAGCTCCATCCCCAGGCTTCGGAGAGGTCTAAGCTTAGCTCTGGCACACCCACTGGTGGTGTTGCATTATGCACGGTACCCTGTCTGCATCCGCTTTGTTCAAAAGCTAACAGCCAAAGAGGTGATCCACCTCTTGGGACTGGAGATCCTCATGGCATGCAATTTGTATACTTCTGATTTCAACTTATTTTCCTTAACTTCTTATCCTCATTACTTTATTTACATTTTTTTAAAATCTTGCTTTTTTTAACTTAAATTCTTTCTGGAACAAGGCAGAATAAGTAAATATGTATACAGTCCCAGTGATATGAAAACACTATCCCATTTTTCTCTAGAGAAGGTGAATCCTCAGTGATTCTTGGTCACCCATCCCTGGCTGAATCCAAAGTACCAGAAAGCTGGGGTGCCTGGGTGGCTCAGTCGGTTAAGCATCTGACTTCAGCTGGGGTCATGATCTTGGGGGTCGTGGGATTGAGCCTGGAGTCCAGGTCTGCACTCAGCGGGGAGTCTGTTTCTCCCTCTCTCTCTGCCCCTCCCCCCTGCTCATGCTCTGTCTCTGTCTCTCTCAAAAAAATAAATAAAATCTTTAAAAAAAAAAAAAGTACCAGAAAGCAGAGCTTACAAAAAGAAATATTTTCTTTCTGGTTCTTCAGCTCCACGTCACCCAGTTCAGTCAGTCGAATAAAAAGCTTGCACAGGTGTGCCCATATTTTCCTCACAGGATTGAGGAACAAGACCCAAAGAAGTGAGTCCAGATGTGTGCCTTGCTTTATTCAGTCAATGTGCTATTGAAAAGCTATGTGTAAAACGAATTGTGTAAACAGAATCAAAATTTAAATTTACTTGAGATGCTTGCTATTCAAAAGAATATGGCAAATCAATGAAGTAATTTGGGGGGTGAAGGAAGCAATCGTTCCAAAATTTATCTCCTTTGTGATCCCAGATTTATAAGCTAAGGGTATTTAAAGGTGTGCTATTAGAAAAGTCTTCTCGATTCTCTTGCATAGAAATACATCATCCCCTCAATTTGCTTCCTCGCCTCTAAACATAACTCAAGTTCAAAACCAGCCAGAGGAATCAAATTAAGTTTAAATACTGAAACACTGTTATCACCAAATTCACACCAGAAATTATTAGCACCTTGGATGTGAGAATGTTCTCAAAGCCTTGTTAATTCCCAGCCGGCCCTCCCCTTTGACAAACACTCGCTGACAGCTCAGTAACACACTTCCCAGGGTATCAGAGAGGATTCAATGCCATTAAGGTAGAGGCCTTGCCCTCAAAGACTTACTGCCTATTTATTGAGCAACCTCGTTCTGGTCCTTTTCCTGTTTTTTCATTATTACAAGAATATCTAACTATTATTGACACGAGACATGTTTTTCTTCTTCGATCTAGGTTTTTATTTCATTTGTTCCCCTTTATATTTGCTTTTGCTTTATAAACTCTCAGGCAGGAGATGATTTTCGCTGATTCGCTTTATGAGATTCCTAACAAATAACTACAAAGAAAAGGGAACGTAGAAGAAACACATGCAGAGATGGAAAAAACCCTGAAGAAGATTTATTTTTTTAAGTACTCTCTACACCCAACATGTAGCTCGAACACACAACCCCAAGATCAAGTTTCACGCCCTTCAGACTGAGCCAGCCTGGTGCCCCCCGCAGAAAATTTAAGGCTCATTACCATAGAAATATCTAAACTTAATATTAAATATTACTGATTAGAATTACTAGATGAAAACTCTTTCTGAATTAATTACAGATCTGAATTTTTAAAGCAATTCAGTTTAATTTACCTCAGGTAAAAAGATAGTAAGTCAAACTGGGCTCATCAAAGGTGGCTCAGTGGACATCCTAGGAGATTTAATTTTAATGAATTAATAGACTTGTGATTCACTTCTCAACAATTCGAATATAAACAAGATATTTCAGAAAGCTGTTCTTTCATGGAGGTTAAGGATCGGTCTTCCAGTATTTCTTACATCACTATTTTTTTCTTAGAATCATTTCTTACAAACACTGAAAATGTAATTTTAGCCAATATATGTCCAAAATTATCGTAACTTGTAAATACGTACGCTCAGACTGAAACTACCTTAGAAATGAATTAGCAATGAACCCTGACTTAGAGCAGCAAAAAGAAGACAGTGCCGTTTAAGCCGTTCAGTAAAACTTGAGCTGAGTTCTACATTTACAGGCAAATATTTTCTGGAACCTCTGATAGATCAATGTTTTAAAGTCCTTGTCCATTGTATACTTTTCCTTATTTATTACCTGTCACACTGTGTGTACTTAACCTGCTCACAGGTATTTATGCTAATTCATTAGCTCCCATGGGGTAGGCAGGGCAGACTTTCCCATCTTAAAGCACCGACGCTTAGCTTGCTGGGTTAGAGACAAATCAATCTGTTAGGATAATTACATGTTGCTTTATGTGCCGCTGTCCTCGTGCTGGGAAAATGTTAAAATATTTAAGGTTTATTTTCTGGTGTGATAGTGGTTTTATAATTAAAGCCTGGGGTGGAAGGAGAGAATGGCAGAATTTAGTACTTTATTTCAGTAGGAATAATCCTTCTTTGAATTTGTAAATTTTGAGAGAGAGAGAGTCGATAAAGGTAAAAGTTATGGTGGATCAGAGCGACTAGAGTCCTTCTGAGATCAACTACAGCGGCCCTTTTAAGACAGCATGGTTCAATTAAGACAGAACGAGAACAATAAGGGAGATTGTACACGTCACAAAGATCATGATTATCATCAGTAAAAAAATAAACCAAACCCTATCATCAAGGCTAAAATATGCTACGCTCCAATATAATGACTGTTTACCTATGTCCATATTTGTCTATGGACCACACAGCCAGGGGGGAGTAAAGTTTTGTTCTTAATTAGCACCCTATTTTGAGCTGGAACTATCTGACTGGCAAGTAAGTCAAGCATTCCTTCACCCTATTCCTCTATCACACAGACTCCTCTACCATTCTTCTCCTCCCTTATCTCCTGGACTAAATGAGAAAAAATCTAGTGTGGGGAGCTGGGGAGGGAAAGGTGTGGGTTGGGGAGAACATCTGGGTTTTATCACCTGGTGTGTGTCAGGATTTGCAAAGTTTCTTCAAATTCTAAATCTTAACGTTGCTCTGCAGACTTGTGCTTCCTGGTACAAATAACACTCACTAATGCCCTCCATGGCTCATAGCCTCGGGGCTCTCCAAGGAAAGGGGAGCTCAATACCACCACTAAGAACAAATTGCTCCTGAATCTAGCAAGTGACATTACTTTTATTAGATACGTACTTTTATAACTAACTTGATCTTCAACCTACTCTATTATCTTGTTTGAATGCAAAGCATATGCGTAACAGCAGCCTGGAAGACAAACGGAAGATTTAGATGCATTTTGCTGGATGTGCTCTTGCCCAGGAGAGATCTGGCTCAGTCAGCATCATGTGGCAAGAAATATACAAATAGTCATAAAGGCCACATGCTCGGGGGGCCCCAACTGAGAACAGGAGCAAATGGTCCTCAGCAAGATCCTACTAGGAGGGCATGAGAAACTGTGCAGAGGGTCTATGAGAATGAATCTGTGGTTTGCAACCAGCCGGTCAAGTCTTAATAGTGAATCCAATGCAGGTGACTGTTTAGAAAACCAACTAAGGACAGTTAAATCTCTCTTGGTTATTTAAGTGATTTTCATCTGGAGGTGTGGTTCGCAGAAGGAGCCTCCTGGAAACAAGGATCAGAAAGAAGTGTTCAGTGTGAAAAAATCAGTTCCAGATGATTCTGTTTATATGTTTTGTGTTTAAATCCAGACTATTAAGTCTAGACACTGGAAATTAAACTACAGGTCAGCAAAAAAAGAACACCCAAGCAGTAAAAAGCTGTTGCATCACTTAGCCTTTATTAAAGGGGTACGATCTGCTTCCTTCAAATCTATGTTTTAGAATTCTTTCCTTCATAACAAAACCTCTTCTGCTGATACAAGCAATTGAAAAAGAAAAATCGAAAGTAATAATAAAACAAACTGAAATGTGTAAGCTTACTATGTCTGGGCTGATAAATGCAAGACTCAGGAGGAGGATATGACTGGGAAGGTCTCTGAAAGGCTGTGGAAGAACAGGAGCAGAAGAGACAGAACCTGGGGTGTCAGCAACGTGCCACCCGAGGACCCTTTGGCCAGCCGAATCCCAAGTCACCACTTCCTCATCTCAGCCAACAGTGTGGTAATGTACATAAGCATACTATCAATAGTAGTGAACCACAGGCTGATAAAAACCACAGTAATTACCACTCTTTACCAGCACCCAATCATAGAGTCTCCTTCATACTGAAGCAGTGTAAAGAGCTCTGGAAGGGAGCCAGTTCTACAGGCATAACAGCTATCACCCATAGTCATCCATCAAAATGACCACACGTACCTCCAGCTGGGAAGAAGCCAGTGTCTTATGTGAAGGTTGCTCCCACTGCCCGTGCCTAAAAAGTGAATGAAAAGTGATCTCCTACTAAAAATGAAACCACCAAAACCAACATGGGAAGAGGAGTCAGTGACTAGGCTATGTTTGAACAGGAAACGAGGTAGCTCCCATCGGAAAATAAAACAATAGCAGTCAGCTTCATAGGGCACCATTTGGATTGTTATCTCTGTTTCTTAGAGACTGCAACTCAGGGAAAGTGACAATTTACAGGTGACCCTTGAACAACATGGGTTTGAACTGTGCATGTCCACTTAATGAGGATTTCTCCCCCATAGAGTATCAGTAATGTAAATGTGTTTTCCTCATGACTTTCTTAATAACATGTTCTTTTTTCTAGCTTACTCTATTGTAAGAATGCAGTATATAATACACACAACATACAAAATATGTATTAATCGACTATTTATGTTCCGTAGTAATTGTTTACATTATGTTAAACAGTAAGGATTCCAATCATAGTAATTATGCTTCTAAATTGATAAAAACCTTTAAAAGTAGGTCTATCTATGTTAGTCTGCTAACCTACAGTGATGCCCTGTATTTGTTTTTGCAAATAAACCACGCAAAGCATTTAGGGACAAAAATGTTGCCAGAAATGAAACATAAGACCAGTTCATAAATGCATATATTATGTTTCATAATTATCTTAATGTTAATTAGCCAAACAAATAATACAATCCAACTCAAGAAACAAAACCAACAGAAAAGAGAAAGATGACATTTTTAAACCCAAAAGATAGGACCTCAAGCTTTTTACCATGAGGCTTTCAAACTCAACTCTATCCAACCACAAAAGTATGCAGGAACTGCTTTGTTGCTTCTTCTGAACAAGGATCCAATACTCCCCGCAGGCTCATTCCTGAATCAGAGGAAGCAGTATTCTCTCCCTGCTCCAGACACCTACAAGGGCTGAGTTCCACTTGGAGTTAGCAACAGGCGGGAACTGGTCTAATTCTCCCCCCAGATGCTTAAGTAGGCATTGGCTTACGGCAGTGCCTCAGAGAGCATCATCCCCACACATCTTCACTAGGAGGAGCCTCGGTTCTGAGGAGAAGTGAATCACAACAATCCCCTCTTCCCTCTCCTTCAATGAAGCATGCCCATGCATGTGGTGGCCACTTGTTTGGCCTGAATCTTTGCTCAGAGGAAGGACTCATGCTTTTAGGGAAGCTCACCCTTCCCTTCCATATCCATTTTTAAGGCTGAGAGGCAGTGGGGACGCAGAGAGTCACAAAGACAACCAAAGAGGCACAGAAAACCAGCAAGGTGGGACCTAGCAGTTCCTAAATCTACAGCAACAGCATCACCCTCTCAGGCCCTCTTCCTTCCTTTCCCTTCCATCCTGAAGGCTGGACTGATAACATCCACCTGACCTCTTAGGACAAGAGGAGAAAAGATGCCACAAGAGAATTCAATTCTCAAAGGAGGAGAAAGAGAAAGCAGCATTTAATATTGATACTTTCTTGGTGTTTAGCCAAAAATACATGTGGGCATTTCTGGAGCAATCTGTTAAGAGACTTTATAAATGTATCTATTTCAAAATAATGAGCTTTAAGTTACTAGTTTTCTGACATATCCTTTATTCACTCCCATTTTATCTTTCGAAAATGATATCCAAAATGACAAAAACCTTCAGCCTATTAGAACATCAAGAGACAAAGTCCCCGTATTGCTTTCTCTACTAACCCAGGGATCAGCTCCAGGGGGAGAACTCCTCACCAAGAGGTAAACTCCTTACCCAGGGATCTGTCAGAATGCTAGTCAGAAAGTAACAGAACCAAGTGAAGTAGTGTGATAAAATGGGAAGGTACTGATCATGTTTAAATTTACAAAGACGGGGTGCTAATTAGTGACAAATCTGACTGTGGAATTATTTTAATGGCAGGTACCTTTTATTACTTTCAAATGCATAGAGTAAGCCAACCAGCTACGACTTTGTTAGATAATGAAGCATAGCGAAAAATTTATGTGTAATTGGAACATTTTAAACTAGTATTTAAAAGCTATTTGTATCTCAGTTAGAAAAAATATTCTTCTAAGTCATTAAGTGGCAACCATCAATTTTAATTCTGTTCTTGGTCTAATTATCACAAATTTCAAGTAAGTAGGCTCCAAAACAATGAAGCTTCACTGGTTCAATTAAAAATACTAGTTGAAGGGTTTTCCTAAGAGGATTACCATAGGATAAATTAACTCTATCTATAGAAACACTGGAGTATAGAATATCAAATGTAGTATATCTGTACACAGTAAACATGGAAAGGTATCTAAGGCATAGTGGTAAGTAAAAATACAGATGTTACAGATATATACACAACACGATGCTACTTATCAAAACAGCACAAAACAATTCTCAATTTTTCTCATGGAGTGTATGTGTGCATAATCTTATTTGTTTATTTATTCTTTTTTAACTTGGGCTCTACACCCAATGTGGGGCTTGAACTCACAACCCTGAGATCAAGAGTCGCATGCTATACTGACTGAGACAGCCAGGCACCTCTATGTGTAATCTTTAAGGTCACATGCCAGAATGTTACCAATGGTTACTTCTAGGAAGGCAGGAGGAGAGGAAATAGGGATTGGGAACAATGATCAAGTGGGATTTTAGCTTTGTATGGATTTCTTTTTTTAAATAAAGTGATTGTGTTTATATATTATTTTTGCAATTAAAAATTACTGTAAAATTTCAGGTTATGGATTGCCCTCATAATGAATCACAAATAGTAACTGCTGAGTATTAAAGAAGCCTAGTATCTACAGGTGCTAGGAAAACACTATGGGAGAGGCTATAAAAGCTCCTAAGCATTTGATTCCAATTGTGTTCAATCTTATGAGATCCATGTCTCAGGCACAATTTCTCAAGAAGAAATCAAATGTCATGATTGGCAAATTGACCATGGCCTAAGTCATTAATACCAAAGGGATATCTAGAAAGAATCACACTAAATTAAGAAACAGTCTGCAGCTCCAAAGAACTTAACTTTGATACTTCTGACAGTCAAGCTAATTCTGAGTAAAATACTTTTTGCAAATAAAAACAGGAGAAAATCTTGCCTTTCTTTTTTATTGTCTTGTAAAATGCTATAAACATATACTAGAAGCAATAGTTATTAAAAGGTACAATAAGGCAGGTTAAGCATCCTACTCTTGATTTTGGCACTCAGCCGGAGTCTGCTTCTCTCCTTCTCCCCCTCCCCACTGTTCATGCTCACAGTCTCTCAAAAATCAATCTTTTTTTTTTAAGTTACAATAAGGCTTCTGGCAATGGTGAAGCAGCTCCTATCCTATATGATCACATATAACAACTATAAACTCTACATAAAATATAAAAATCAACTACCTGAAGGCACTGGAGAGTAATGAAAAGTGGAGAGAAGCTGGAAGGGAATCAACACTTGAAATAAATGAAAACCACTAGGTGAGTTTCTTGTTTCTAAGGCTTTTTGGCTGAACAAAGGTCTGTGCCACCTGGGACAACTAAAACTCAAAGAAACAGAAGAAAGTGAGAAGAAATATCCCAGTGAGAACCACAGAAGGGAAACCCTAAATTTACTGCATAAACAGTACCTGGATCTCTGGCTGATCCCAGAAATCCACAAGCATCAAGCAGATGCCCAGCAGTCAAGCCAAGGCTCAAGGAACTGAACGACTGCCCTTCACATTGGTAACAAAGTTTGGAGCAAGAGATTAGCCAAGATAATGGCTTCCTAAAACAAACAAACCAAATTCAATAGTCTTCAGAGGAATGTAACAGGATCCAGAATCCTATAACATCTTAAAAAGGTTCAGGATAAAATCCAAAATTACTAGACAATGAAAAAGTAACCTATTCTCAAGGGAAAAAAAAATGTAGTCAATGGAGACCAACCCAAGGTGATCCAGATGTAATAACTAAATAAGAATGTCTTTAATCAGGTTTCATAACTATACATAGGAAAAAAAGGATGATATGCTTGTAATAAATAAACAAATAAGAAATATCACCAGAGAATTGTTTAAAAAAAAAAAAGGCAAAAAGAATTAACTGGAAATTCTAAAACTAAAAACTACAATATCTGTAATAAAAAATTCACTGGATGGCTTAACAGCAGATTAAAAATATTAAGAAAAATCCATCTAAAAAATCATCTAATCTAAAGAACAGAGAGAAAAGGACTGAATAAACCTTTAAAAAGCCTGAGATTGGTGAGAAAATATCAAAATGTCAAACATATTTGTAACTGGAGTCCCAAAGAAAGAACAGAAAGAGAGGAAGGAAATAGGGCAGAAAAATTACTTGAAAATACAATTACCAAAACTTTCCTGAATTTGGCAAAAGATATAAAAATATATATTCAAGATGTTCAGCAAACCTCAGCAAGCAGTATAAATACAAAAAAAAAAACAAAACATTTACGTATCATACTCAATCTGGTGCAAAACAAAGATGAGAAAATCTTGAAAGCAGCCAGGGGACAATCTCATATTGTACATATACACAGCAACATTGAGAAAAATTATTCTGAGTTCTCCTCAGACACTATGGAGGCTAGAAGACAGTGGAACCAAATCTTTAAAGTGCTATGATAGGTACAATAAAGACCCCCCCCCAAAGATGTCCAAGTCCTAATTCCCAGACCCAGTGACTATGTTAAATAAAGTGGCAAAAGGCAATTACAATTTCAGATATTAGTGAGGGTACTAATCAGCTGACCCTGAGATGACAGACTGCCCTGGATTATCCAGCAGGCCCCCATATTATCACAAGGGTCCTCATAGGTAAAGAGGAAGGGAGAAAAGAGATAGCAAGAGAAATGGCAGCGACAAAGACCCAGATTCATGTTGCTAGCTTTGACGACCGGGCCATGAGTCAGGAAAAGCAGACAGCCTCTAGAAGCTGGAGAAGCAAGGAAGCAGATTTTCTTCTAGAGCCTCTGGAAGGAACATAACCCTGCCAGCACCCTGATTTTAGCCTGCTGACCTCAATTTTAGACTTCCGACATCCAGAAATTTAAGATAAAAAATGTGTACTGCTTTATGTCACTAAGTTTATGGTAATTTGGTACAGCAACAACAGATAACGAAAACATATTCTGAGAGGGAAAAAAACCAAAAACCTGTCAACCTCTAATTCAATATCTAGGAAAAATACTCTTCAACGATGAAGGCAAAATACATTTTCATATAAAAGAAAAGAGAATTCACTGCCAGAGACCTGCACACTGCATGAGCTAAAGGATGTTCTTCAGGCTGAGGAAAAAAAATGATACCAGATGGAAACTTGGAACTTCATGAAAGAAGAGCTACTACTTGGAAATAGGAACCGTGTAGGTAAACATCAAAGACATTTTTCCCCTCTGCATTTCTTCAAAATACATATGACTATTTAAACCAAACAGTAAAACACTGTATTTTAAGTTTCTAAAGTATGCAAATGTAGTACATACAATGTTATACAGATGGAAGAAGCATTCTACATTTTATGTGAAATGGTAAAATTTTATTCTAAGTAAACTGTGAAAATTTAGCTATGTATACTATAATCCCTAAAGAAACAACTAAAAAAAAGTACAAGGAGGTACAGCCTGAAAACCAAAAGTTAAGATCTTTAAAAAAAAAAAAAAAAAAACCACATGGAGCGCCTGGGTGGCTCAGTCGTTAAGCATCTGCCTTCGGCTCAGGTCATGGTCCCAGGGTCCTGGGATCGAGCCCCTCATCAGGCTCCCTGCTCGGTGGGAAGCCTGCTTCTCCCTCTCCCACTCCCCCTGCTTGTGCTCCCTCTCTCACTGTGTGTCTCTCTGTCAAATAAATAAATAAAAAATCTTTAAAAAAATAAAATAAATAAAATTTAAAAATTAAAAAAAAGGCACAACAAAACAAAATAAAAAAAACCCTTTCAACTGACCCAAGAAAGGCAAGAAAGGAGGAACAGCAAACAAAAACCAGACAGAATAAACAAATAGTAAAACGGCAGCCCTAAAAGTTACACTAGCCACAGTAAAATAAAGCAGCATTTCTCAAAATAAGTTAGGGAAATGTCTGTCTCTACAAAATTCATTTGTTGAAGCTCTAATTGCTAATGTAACGGTGTTTGGAAGTGGAGGTTGGGCGGGGGGAGTGATTAGGTTGTAAGGGTGGAACCACTGTGCATAGGGTTAGTGCTTTTCCAAGAAGAAACATGAGAGAGATGGTCTCTTTCTCCACCACATGAGGACATTGCAAGAAGGCCGCCATCTGCAATGCAGACAGAGGGCTCTCACCAGACACCAACCCTTCCAGCGCTTAGGTTTTGGATTTCCTAGGCTCCAGAACCATGAAATCATTATCTATCTGTTGTTTAAGCCCCCCCAGTCTAGTATAATTGCTACAGTAGCCCAAACTGACTACGACAGAAGTGTTATTTGAAAAAAAGTGCTCTGCCGTCGCAGAAATTTAACAAACACTGGGATAAACAAAGTTAAATAAGTTATTTTATTTTATTATTATTAATTTTTTTTAATAAGATTTTTATAGCAGAACTTTTCCTCCTTTACTACACAAATGTACCCTGGGACTCTCTGGGGCTTAGCATACAGCATTTCCCAACCTTTATCTTGATACCATCACCCAGGTTTTCCACGGAAAATACTTCCAGAAATGCTACTGGGAAGTCTCAGCAATCATGTCATCTGTTCCTTGCCAATATGTTCATTTGCACAAGAAGCGGATTTCAACACGTCCAAAAACACCTAAGTCCATTAAAATGTTTTAGTTCTTTTTTATTCAATTAAATGAGAATGAAATCATAAAGAGAAGACTCCAAAAGGCAAAGTAACAAATCCATCTCTTGTTCTGCTGTCTGCTCCATTCACAGTTCTCACTGAGGAGAAAAAGAAAAAAACACCAGAGCTGGGACTTCATTTCCTACATATTCAGCCGAGCAATGATTCTTCACTGTCACCTACCCGCTGACCCACACTGAAACACGTTGCCAACAGAAACACCCAAGGCAGAGAAATGCTAAGTTAGCTTTCACTCCCTTCCTAATATATCCCATTTTGTTCAGAGCAATCAAATTTGATTCAATGTACCTCCTCTGGGCTCTAAAAAAAAAGTTCAAAGTCTTAGACTTTACTATATGGTTGATTAACCAACATACAAACTAGTCATTTAAGAACATTAATGGTGTTGGCTGAAATACTAAAAAAAAAAAAAAAAGTCAAAGGTATGTCGGACACTTGCCCTTTCTGGCTCATTTATTTCAACTGTTTATACTAGCTTCCTATAATTTTTACCATGGTCAAGCTAGGTAAATTATTCAATTGTCTTCCCTTCAGTTAAGGTACAAACCAGAAAAAATGCTTTGTTTTATAAGTCTGCATTTATTGAATATATTCTAACACAGTATTTATTAAGAGGCTATTATTTGGTAGATATAGACGGATGTAAGGATGAATAAGACAGCTCGTATCCTCTCCCACTGAAGTACAACACATAAGCTATAAACAAAAGTAGATCTAAAACAAGACTGTCCTATGGAAGCAGGAAGGCAGAAACATTTTTTTTTCAGTTGAAGAATCAGGAAGAGCTGGTCCTGCAAGGATATATCAGAGATAGAGGTGGTGGAGAATCAGAAGGAGAAAACCAGAGACCAGGGAAGTAGTGGGCACTGGAGGGAAAGGTGGGAACCCGGTGCAGCAATAGCACGCAGGTGCCACAGGTGAAAACTGCGACACAGAGGCTGCGCGGTTGGGGCTCTGATGCCAAGCTAGAGAGCTCGGACCCTATCTGACAGGCAGCAGGATTCACTGGAGATTTTTTCAAACTGTGGATTAACATGCTTCATCATTTACCAACAATATTCTTTTTTTTTTTTTTTAAGCTTTTATTCATTTCAGAGAGAGAGGGCAGCAGCAGGGGGGAGGAGGGCAGGGGAGGAGAGAGGAAGCAGACTCCCCGCTGAGCAGGGAGCCCCACGTGGGGCTCGATCCCAGGACCCTGAGATCATGACCTGAGCCAAAGGCAGATGCTTCCCCAACAATATTCTTTGAGCGTTTGTTATGCGCCAGCAACTATGCTCGCAAGTAGGAGTACAAAGTTGAATTCCACCATGTCCCCCCTCAAGAAGACCGCAGTTGAGCAAGGCAGCTCAATGGACAGAGAAATAACTTCCAAAGCAGCAGCATGGAGAACAGACCACACTGAGGTTCTGTTGGGCAAATCTGCTAGCCTGGGCCTGCTTTACCAAATTCCAGCCCTCCCATCTACATGTGATAATGTTCACAGAAGAATAAATAATTTAAAATCATAAGAAGAGCCAAAGGAGAGATTGGAGGAATCCATTTTTGCTATAATGAGAATACCCATAATCTAATAAAAGGTCACAAAATCGTGCAAAATGACACCACTAGCCTGAGGGAAGAAAGATTTTTTTTTTTTTTTGGTAGAAAAATGAATGCAGAACCTCTTTCACAAATGCTCTAGTGGTCCTTTCCTGTCTGGTGATATCATTTTAAAAAAGAAAATAATGGTTTGTCAAATGAAAACAAAAACTAGTATCTTCCCTTCTTTAAAGTTTCAAGGGATGCCTGGGTGGCTCAGTTGGTTAGGTGTCTGACTCCTGATTTTGGCTCAGGTCGTGATCTCAGGATCCTGAGATGGGCCCCGTGTGGGGCTCTGAGCTGGGCATGGAGTGTGCTTTGGATCTTCCCTCTCCCTCTGCCCCTCCCCCCCAAAATAAAAAAAATAAAATAAAGTTTCAAAACCAGTTCAAATAATCAATTATTGCCAATGTTCAATAAAAGTACATCTTGGCAGCTTTTTTAAAAGTGTCTTTCATAAAAGAAGCAGGAGATTCACAGACACACAAAAAAAATACCAACTCTGAGATAATGTAAGCTTTCTTACTATAAAACATCTGGACAAATTTTATCTGAGCCATTCAAACTTTTCTGTCCCCAAAACACTCCTTATTGGACTATTATCATCTCAATGTCACTCTCAGACTAAAGAAATAAGGGAATGAAGTGAGTTAATGATTCAAATGCCACACACAATCCAGGTGCCCTCCATCCCCACGGTCCCTAAGATGGTCAGAGCTCACTTACAACAACATCAGAACTAAGCAAACTCCATCTTAGCTAGCTCTGCTCTGTGACTCTCCCCTGAATAATACTCACTTCACTTCAGTCTTCGGAGTACGTGAAGTCCATCCATTTTTGAAAGTCACATTCAAGTCACACTGAATTAGTCTTTCATTCGCGATTTACTTCATGTATATACTCTACGTCTAATCTAGGTTAGCTTCTAGAGTTACAAAAAACTCCTAAGACACAAAGAAATAGGAAAATACCAGAGGAGGCAGAGAAGTACAAGGCGATTTCAATACTATGGGATAAGGACCCTAATTACAGGGAGAGAGAATCGGGACACTATGGGAACATAAAGGTGTGGCATCTTTCCCAGGAAAAGCTTCACAGAAAAGGTTCAGCGCTGAAGCGGGGGAGTCAGGCTTGCAGCATAAGTTACAGGAATGACCTGAAGGACAGAAATCATTAAGGGGTTGGAGAACTTCAGTGAGGCAGGAGCATGGAACGTAAAGTGAAGACACTTAGTCAAAAAGAATGGAGTGGTAAGAGGGGACAGATTATGAAGGGTTTTATATTTATGCCAACTTAAGGAGTTTTTGGCTTTTATTAAAAGCCAATGGGGAGTCATCAAAGGGTCTAAGAAAGGGTAGTTTTTCAATCCATTTGGTGTAGAAGGATCCTTGGATCAAAGAAGGCAGACGAGACTAGAAGCATGGAAACCAGTCAGGAGGCTGACTCAGTGACCAGCATGATGGCGGCCTGAACTCAGGTGTTCACAGCAGGGCGGAGAGAAGTGTGAGACTCAAAGAGAGTGAGTGGGTAGAACGGACACATGTATTAACTGACCGGAAGTGGAGATAAGGCAAAAAGAACCAAGGATGACTCTCAGGTGTCCTTCTATAATTTATGTACCAAGCACCTCGTGTGTTCTACGAGTCTCTACAGAGACTCACCAGGGAAAAAAAGAACACCCTGTGCTTACGAAGGTTCTATTCTAGCAAAAGACAGACTGGAAACAAAGCCCCCCCACCCCCGAAACCATCCTGATCATTCTGGCCAATAATGGTTTCTATCTTCTCGGGGGTGTGAGAATACACCCTACACCGTGAACCTGGGTGAAAACCGAGGAGGGTCACATCATATATACAGCGACAGATCAATGTGCTCAGCTGGTAATTCTACAGCATTTACATTAAAGAGATGATGGGCTGATCAGGTCTGAAAAGGGCCCTCCATGTGAAAGAATGTCCCAATGATTTTAAAGATTCTTCTGGCTTCTGGCAAAGAAGTAAAAATATTGCTTATATTTTTTGGACAGTTTAAAGAATTTTCAAGAGAATTTTGACCCCATTTTTTTTTACATTATGCAATAAATTTAAAACCTAACTTACTGCCCATCCCCACTTCCCAAGTAGATGCCAGTATATTCTTTGTTATTTTTCTCTAATTGTGTCACATGGGTAAGTAAGCAAAAACTACTTCCGTAAGTTTCTAAGTAGTTTAGACACATGGAAGACAGAGCTGTACCTTGCCTGTGTTCATGGTGACCGCGGTCTCTGGCGGAGTCCCAGGCACATAGGAAATGCTCAGTAAACATGAGCTGAGTGGAAACTGATGAGGCTCAGTGTATCACTATTGCAAATTCTGGTCTCCAGGGCAAAAAGAAAAAAGAAAAGAAAGAAAACACACAACAGAAAAAACCCTAGATACTAGCAATAGAGCAAGCAAATGAAATCTGTCTCATAAGAGAATACCCATTTCACACAAAATCATAAATGCTGATTTTAATTTTAAATGACCTTTGTCAGTCATAGAATGTGATCTCTAATGATTCCCTTTAGAGCAGTTAAACAGCAGAATGATTACAAAAGAATGGGAGAGGTAGAGGAGCGGAGGGAAGAGCAAGTAAGGAACAACTTGTAGGGGGCAAAAGGCCTTAATTTCAGACCCTTTCGGGTGATTTGGAACATTGGTGCAGTACATGCCAGCTCAACTTGACCCTTAAATGGATCTGTTACTTTATCAACTCAACTGAGCCTTACCTTGGAGGAAAAGTCCTTACAGAAAGCTGGGGATCCCAGAGGGGAAAAGCACTATTCCTAACATAAGAGAAGGATTATCAAGGAGTCTTTTCTTCTCACCACACAAAAGGGGGAAAGCCTCAAGGAACTTTGAACTTTACTCCACGTCCAAGTTCAGTGCACTGTTTTGTTACCTAACACACATTTTATTTATCTTGTTTGTTGTCTATCTCCCCTACCAGAATGTGAACTCTATAAGGGCAGGTTTTTTTCCTGTGTTTTTCACTGCTATCTCCCCAATATCTAGAATAATGCCAGACGAACAATAGGTGGTCAGTAGCAGCTTCTGAAGGGATGAAAGATCACCACTTAGAGGATAAAGCAGCCAATTTGTGAACTGCGTGTATATTTTCAAAGGGATAATTAGTGTGTGTAGCTCAGAAACAAAACCACTCTGAGAGAAGTACATCCCCAATGCAAATAAGTTACCAATTTGTTTGATTGCTACAAATTATAAAACAATGGGATCCACTAGAAAAAAAAATGAGGCATTTAACTCCTACGACCTTAGCTTTGAAGAAGGAGAAACACCATCTAAGTAGAGTCAGTTGGTTTCCACTAGAGAAGACTAGGTTACTCTTAAAAACGGAGGTCAAAATCTAAACCCTAAGATCTTAAGGACATCTCTGCATTGAAGCAGGCATTTCCCCCGACTCAGTGGGTATCTGCATATAAGCTACCAAAGATTGTATCTCTTATAAGCTGTAAATGCAGTTAAATATAGGACTGTTTCCTTCTTTTCCTAGCTTCTATTTTTTAATTACTAGTGTGCCAGCTCAGAATTGAATACATCTTTCCACTGTTAGAGAACATTTACAATAGACATACTTCTCTAAGGTTGGCCTAAGGGCCAAACTGAGCTCCTGGATTTTAAAGAGCTCCCTTCACACAGAATGAAAGCTCCAAACCAATACACAGCTGGTCTCGCTTACATGTCAGGAAAGTCACAACTATCATCAGCCCCTTCCTTTACTGGGTCCTGACTCTGACTCCTTGATTCTAACAAATAAGACACAAAACACAGACAAACATCACAATTTGGTATCTGCTTAAGCACCACATAAATCAGAATAAACCAGAGCCAAACAAAACAATAACCTTTCTTAGGAAAAATTATGAAAAAAATTGGAAATAAGTCAAAAGGATAACTTCATGTCTTTTCAATGTCAGGCTAGATCACTAACAGGCCCACTCAAGGATTATTTAATAGTTTAGGATAATGTGCCTTTGTTTGGCTTACTGTTTATTATCTATCAGGATGTAATCTGTTAAATTATTGCTAATTTACAGATTTTTATCCATAGAGATGCAAATGATTTTTCTGTGGGAGAAAGATAACCTCAAAGATTACAGTTATACTGTCTGTAAAATTAATCAGTTTACTAATCTCACATTATTCCAGCATTCTACAAGTGGCCGTGTGTATGCATGTGCGTGTGAGTGTGCGTGTGTGTGTGTGTAATCTCTGGAATTCTGGGGAACAAGGCTTACTTCTGTTGATTTCCTCACACATTAGTCAAATGAATTTATGATGGGTTCAAATTTGTATCTGTAAGAGAATCATATTTCTATATATTTTTGAAAAATATAGTTTGATACCTAAAGTTTTGATATATCTTCTTCCTAGACTCTTACAGAATGAGGAAAGGTAAATTGTTCTTGCTCTACCAGCAGCAACAAAAGAATGTAAATCGATTGCATTATTTATTCTTCAGCAGGCTGATTATTGATCTTATAGCGCTGTTGATTTACTTAAAAAAATCTAGTAAAAAAATTACAAGTTATCAGTGATTATCTGTATTCTTTAGAGCATACTGTTTTATCCCTACAGATGTACATTAATATTTTGTGATTAGAATACCCAGAAGAATACATAAACGAGAGTAAAATAGTTGCTAAATGCTGCAAATACCTGTGTTTTCTCTTAGTGCACGTTTAAACCTGGACATACTAAAGAATACTGCACTTCCTCTTTATTTTTATTTTTTTAATGTTTGTGTGTGTATTAAGATTTTATTTATTTATTTGAGAAAGAGAGGGAGAGAGAACGAGTCAGGGGCAGAGGCAGAGGGATAGGGAGAAGCAGACTTCCTGCTGAGCAGGGAGCCCGATGCTGGGCAGATCCCAGGACCCCTGAGGTCATGACCTGAGCCCAAGGCAGACGCTTAACTGACTGAGCCAGCCAGGAGCCCCTGCTTTTTCAATCTCTCTCTTTTTTTTAAGATTTATTTATTTATTTGACAGAGAGAGACACAGCGAGAGAGGGAACACAAGCAGGGGGAGTGGGAGAGGGAGAAGCAGGCTTCCTGCAGATCAGGGAGCCGGATGTGGGGCTCGATCCCAGAACCATGGGATCATGACCCAAGCCGAAGGCAGATGCTTAACGACTGAGCCACCCAGGCACCTGCATTTTTTCTTTAAAAACCACTGGATTTCATCCTCCAGCAAAGGCACTGTTCTACCGTTTGTAGTAACTTTTAAGTACTTCAATACAAAAGTATTCCAGTGTGATTTACGCATTTTAGTGAGTTTCCATTCACATCCTACTGGCTTTAGTTAGCATCTCAAGTACCCCAATGAGGAATTATTCCAGGAGTGGTTAGTGATTATCTGGCATGCTCTAATCATGCCACATAGCCAGAAGTAGCTACAAAAAGGTTTAAAATATCTTTGTCTCTGCCCAACCTTAAAGGATTTGTTAATTTGCATTATAGAAGATAGAAATGATTTTTTTCTTGGCAAAACAATGGGTGTTTAAGATTTGTGTATGGAAAAAATACTATATAGGTATCTTTGCTTTGCATGAGCAGAGTACGAGAATCTAGCACGCCCACTGCTAGGAAAACCAAAGGCTCCAATTTGTCTGCTAGAGTCCCAGTTGACATAATTATCCCAGCATAATTATTAATAGCTCCCTCTTTTATTCTCCAAAGTATTCTGATTTGGACAATAACTTATATGGACAGCCTCCCACAACATACCCTACTGAAAGGCCCATAGTCTGATGGAAACTGTATGACCGACCGCAACCAGCCTAGAGCTGAATCCTGAAGGTGAAATATAAGTACATATGCTTCAAGTGAATGATTCCTTGTGAGGTACTTGTTGGGTACCTAAAAGGACACAGAACAGGTTGTGACAGTTTCGTGCCTGCTTGATAATAAATGTTTGTATTTGTGTTTGATGTGGTCGGAGCCTTGCTTTCATTATAATGCGCTGCCCGGAACGTGGCTTGTAGGTGACAAGAGCCTCAGTTTTCATCTGCCTCAAACGATGGGAGGTTACAGACATATTTCCAAACTATCAGTAACAAACACACTGGCTCAGGTCAGTCTGCAGAAGTCCACCTCAAGGACATTGTGAAGTTTGTCACCATGCACAAACCTCTGAAAGCCACGGAAACAAAGCTGAGTGACAAAATAGGACATGAGAGGACTGTACATCTACAAAACAGTGCAGTGAGGAAGGCAGGAAATGCTTCAGCCCCTGAGACAACAACATGACAAGGACAAACAAAATGAACGAAATACAGCTGACCCTTGAGCAGGGGTTGAGGCGCTGGCCACCACGCAGTTGAAAATCCACATGTAACTTTTGATCCCCCAAAAACCTAACTACAAATTGCCTATTCCCGACTGGAAGTCTTACCAATAACATAAAAAATCAATGAACACACATCGTGCATGTTCTATGTATTCTATACCGTGTTCTTACAATAAAGTAAGCTACAGAAATGAAAATGTTATAAAGAAAATATCAGGAAGAGAAAATACATTCACAGTACTGTAATGTATTTATTGAATAAAATCTGCATATAAGTGGACCCACGCAGTTCACTCCCATGTTGTTCAAGGGTCAACTGTACCTCACCAACCTCAATTCTTGGAATGAAATCAACCTCTGAGTTGAAAATCGTGTGATGATCTGGATAATGGCAGACTTAATACAGCATTATGGATATACAGCGGAAATACCAAGAATGTTCATCAAAACCCTTCAAAGGAAATGTGGTTTTATTCCACAAAGTCCCGCGCAGGTTTCTCTCTCCTTCCCGCATCTGGCTGGAGAACATGACCACAGCAGAGCCGCTGGCTCACTGCTCTTTATCTCCTTCCTCACTGTTGCTACCTATAAAAACGACGCCGATTGTATGGAGGTGCTTTAAAGGCAAAGGTAATTAAGTCCTTTTATGTCTATTCTGGCCTCCTCATTCTCTCATGATTATGTCAGGTCTTCTTGACTGGCCTCAAATCCAAATTCCCCATTTACCCTCCAGTTCCCAGCAGATGAATGCTCTTCCCAGATCTCAGAAGAAATACAACTTTTGGCCGGAATTGACATCAAATTCTTGCCACCAAATCTACAAATCTGTGTGCCTGTTTCCTGATCCACCATATCACTCGTTATAAGAGAATAAACACCTCTTGCTACTTTTTATTACTTGTTCAGTATCTTTCTTCCAACACGAGATTATAGGCTCTAATCTCAGAGATATTGCAGGTCCGATTCCAGACCATCTCAATAAAGCGCATATTTCAACAAAGCGAGTCAAATGAGTTTCTAGGTATCCCATTTGCATATACAAGTTATGTTTACACTGTACTGTGGTCTAGTAAATGTGCAAAAGCATTATATCTAAACAACCACGTGCATACCTTAATTAAAAAAAAACTCTATTGTTAAAAAACGCTAACCATCATCTGAGCTTTCAGGGAATCAATCACTGATCACAGATCACCATCACAAAAGGAATAATGAAAAAGTTTGAAATATTGAATTACCAAATTGTGATACAGAGACATAAAGTGAGCAGATGCTGTTAGAAAAATGGCTTCAGTGGACTTGGTCAATGCAGGGTTGCCACAAACCTTCAATCTGTAAAAAACAGTGTCTGTGAAGCACAATAAAAAGAGGTAAGCCTGTGTAAGCTCCATGAAGTCTGGAACACTGTCTTGATTAGTCATCACCATATCCCTGGGCGCGTTTGGCATGTATTAGTCAGCCAGTAAATTGTTAAATGAGTAAATAAAAGAAAGATCTCCTGGTTTCTCCTCTTGACTTCAATAGCTGCATTTCTCCTTTTGAAAGCCATGACAAGAAAAAAATCTCACAAGCCGAGGCTCTGCTAAAAGCTGCAGGAAGAAAAAGTTTGGGCAATTGTTTTCCTTGGCACCCACCGTACTTTGCTCAAAATAAGCAATGTGTTCTACACTTTTACCTACTGACACATCAAGTCTACCTGCAAATCGGACATGAGTGCACCTGCTTGTGCATCTTGAGTTTAATTTTTATTATAAAAAACTCTCAATCTGGCAAAGTAGGGTTTCAACACTGCCATGATTAAAGGTTAAATAAATAGCAATGATAAGGTCCATTCTGGATCCAACATGAAGATTTAAACTGAAGCCCATCCCTCAGCACCCACCCCCTGTTAATCAAAACAGTCTCCAATTCTAACTGACTGGACTTACAGCAAATGTTTAAATTTAAATTTATTTTTTTAAGATTTTATTTATTTTTATTTGAGAGAGAGAGAAAGAGTGAGCACACGCAAGCAGGGGGAAGAGCAGTGGGAGAGGGAGAGGCAGAATCCCAAGCAGACTCCGCGCTGAGCACAGAGCCCAATGCGGAGCTTGATCCCACAACCCGGAGATCAGGACCGGAGTCCAGCGCTCAACCAACTGAGACAACCAGGTGCCCCTAAATTTAAATTTAAATAAAGTATCATTTCTTATCCGTTTTATTCACTGACCTTCTAACTAAGCTCTCATCAGAAAAGAGAAGTTACAACAACCACTGGCTTAGAAGAATAAACGGCATGCTTTTGCTCCTTATGGTTTCCTCTGATCCATGAGTTGATTTAATTTCTGCCACATCCAGTGCAAACTCTCTCCATCTAAAAGAGGAGCCATGCCCATTTTCAGCAGGAAACACACATCTGACAAAGCCCAAAACTGTCACAGAAATGCAACCCATGTAAAAAACACAAAGACACACATGCACACATGTTCCTATGGAGTTCTCAATTTCTTGTTCCTTTTGGCTTAAAAGTTGAGAGGAATGAGAAAAGTTCCACAAAGTAGTTCATTTAAAATTTTATTTTACTCAAGATGTAAGTCAGAGGATATTGATAACTGCCCACTTTTGTTTTCAATATGACAATCCCAAAATGTTTTCAAAATTTACCTTTCTATTGACCATAACACGCTTCTACTACATTGCATACCATTTTAATAATTTCAGAAAAGCTTACAATTTCTTTAGGAGGAGGTCACATACATATCTACTTTATGAATATACATATGCGTGTGCATACATACTTCTGTACACATACGCTATATCCAGAAGGGTTTTAACCATTGTTAGTTTCAGAGGCTTTGGACCCTTTGATTATTCTATGGGTAATTACTAACCTTATTTGAAATTTCAATGCATACAGATTACATTTCCCTAGTACATTCTTTCTTCTGTAACTAAAACATTAGGCATCAGGAGTCAGTTAAATTTTCCACGTCCATAAATAATATCTTATGATACTGTATTTCCTAATATCTATTTTAATTATAAACTTTAGATCCAGAGAATTATTATTCTACAAAGGATACATATCCAACTCATCCATATTTCTAGCCAGAAGTTCTTAAACTGCCCCCAATCACTTAAACTGTTCCTTTAATACCTCCAGAATGGACCACTTTCAGTCTTCATACAACCTTCACCAAAGCTGACTGAAGTTAATCAGCTGCCAAAAATATTTGTTTCCCCTGGTCATGGTTTGTATCACAGATATCTTTTGGACACCCATGAAAACAGGTTTCTGACGATTTAACCAAGTCCTCTTGCAGAAAATTGCCCCTTCATTTTATTTTTTAAGTTTTATTTATTTATTTATTTGAGAAAGAGAGAGAGTGAGCAAGCAGGGAGAGGGGCCGAGGGAGAGAGACAAGCAGACACCCCACTGAGCACGGAGCCCGACACAGGGCTCATGACCTGAGCTGAAATCAAGAGTTGGACGCTTAACCACTGAGTCACCCAGGTGCCCCCGTGCCTTCAGTTTACAGCGGGAAGCATAACAAAGGAGATGCCTAGACACACTGATAGCCCTGTTCCCACTCCCAATGCCAGCCACACATACATACAATATTGCTTCATCCTCCAAATGGCGCAGAGTTTCCAGGATACTATGATTTAAGACCTACCTCTGGAATTAGCGCTTTCATGTGGGGGAGGGGGTGTTGTGCAGGGGAGATTAGGGGAGATGTGAGTAGGGGGAAAATTTCTTTCCAATTCCCAGTGGCCCAGACTAAAAAAATTTAGCCAGTTTTCTTTTTTTTTTCCTGCTCTTTTCCCCCTTGGTCCTGTAAGGAGTTGCCCTCAGAGTCCATCTTTCAGTCTACTACCGTTAGATAAGGAATTACTGGGGTGCCTAGATGGCTCAGTCGGTTAAGTGTCCAACTCTTGTTTTAGGCTCCAGTCGTGATCTCAGGGTTTTGAGATCGAGCCCCGAGGCAGGCTCCGCGCTCAGCACAGCATCTGCTTCTCCCTCTCCCTCTGTTTTTCACCGCCCCTCCCAACTCACACATACTATCTTTCTCTCTCAATAAGTAAATAAAATTTTTTTTAAAAAAGATAAGGAATTATTTTTCCATCAAAGAAAAAATGAAACTATTTCAAATCCAGGCTTAAAATGCAGATTGATAAAATATGTAAATATTACAGTGAAAAAAAAAAAGGTAGGAAAATTCTACAGATATATACCAATGGCTAAACTAACCAATATATAAGCTTTTTCATGAGCACTCAATGTGTCCTAAACGGGAGAGAAACCACTTCTAGGGGAACAGTGAATGTAATCACACACCTACTCTCTTCTACACAGCCCCTCGGTGACAGGGCAGTTGGGCATTCAACGGCACTGGGGAAATAGAGTATGGCATGCTCTTTCAGAACAAAACCCCGATGTCAGCCAAGAACTGAAATCAGTTCTGGGCTCGCACTGCAAAAATGTGCTTTAAATTTGCCTGTGGTTGTTTTCTCCAATGGTCAAGAAGAATATGCTACTGATTTGTGCTTTGGCATTTCCATGGGGCATTGACAGGCAGCTTTTTTTAAACACATATTTGAGTGATTTCGACAAAGCTCTCTGTGTGACTACAGCTTCACTAGAAATCCTAACAGTTCTTGGAAAAGTATGTATTCACTAAGTTAAATATAGTGCCAACGGGCATGAGTAATTAGCTTGGTGCTAGCTCTACATCAGGAATATTAATTATGTGCTTCAAATGCTACTTTTATCTTCAATCTCAAAGGCTATTTATATAAGCATTGATCTTCGTAATACTTGTAACCTTTCTATTGGGCAGGGAGGACAGAACAGAGAAGAAAATAGGTTTCTTAACCAAATTATCACTGTTCCACACCAGCAAAACTGGTAGTAATCACAGCAAAAGAAAAATCTGGATACTTCCCCTAATCATTTAATAAAATTTTTTCTTTAAAAGCACATGTAGCTTTTACTCAACTATATTATACATAGTCTGTCCTGATTATGCATGTTATCCATTCAAATGTTACTTCAAGCATAAAAAGTCAATTTAGATTAAAGGCCATGTGTGGTATTATACCCATAATAAAATGAGACTAATTAAAATGCATAACGGTGGAGTTAATCTTACTTTTTTGGGGTTGGGATCGTTGTAAATGTTTGGTTTCTTCCAGAAAAAATGCTGAAATGGTTTCAAAATTTTTATATGGCACAGTGCAAACTTAAACTGCTATTTAGAATTACCCATGACCTATCAGATAAGAGTAAACCACTGGACAACCAGGAATAAACACATTTCTACTTCTTGGAAAACAACCCTATACATTAAAATTTTGAAGTTTCTATGCTAGAAAAGAGTATCTTTGAGCAATAATTTTCTAGTTTACTTTTTTAATTCCAACAGATAACATTCTAAAATAGTATCACAGGACCCTCTGCTTATTTGGATAAATTTAAAATATAAGTAAATCTCATTTATTGGCATGCCCCTCCTTTTTGCTCCCCACCCAGCTTTTTTTTTTTTTTTTAGAAAGACATAATCTATATAAATAACCAGTTTACTTAAACTTTCTGGGGTGTGTGCTGTACCATCCCACACACCTTCCCCATCTGGACGGGGGCAGGCCTGTGACAAACACTAAAACCCACTTGACCATTGGGAAGGGAGGTTCCCACATGTCAGGAAAGAACACACTGGGGAGAGAGCAGTGTTCTCACTACAGAGACTTCTCCCCCCCCTCACAGGAGGAACTGCGGGAAAGACCCCTAGGATTATGCAGTGGTTTTAATATTCACATTGTTTCTGACCACAGGAAAACGTGACCATAAAGCTGGTGATAATCTCATACTGCAACTGGCAAAGAGAAAGGGACCTCACGGACCACGCTTTGAGCTAGGGGCTTTCCATGTCCCACAACTTTTAAGCCCCACACCAACTCTGCGGAGGAGTCCCAGCCATCTGTCCTAGGCAGCCTTCAATAGGTTATGTAACTTCCCTGAGCTTACATGGTAAGAAATGACACAGTGAGGACTACAAGACAGGCCCATAATTATGACTTAGTGTGGATGTCTGGATACTTTGTGCTTCCCCAGGTTGATTCTCTAGAGTGTTTTCACTCCCACAGTCTGTAACTTTCCACACTTTCAGAGACCTTTGGGTTGTAGGAGTTCAAAGACTCATCCTTCAAGGCCTAGGCAGGTACACAAAGGTCCAGAGTAATCGTTTTTTCTTTTCTGTTTTTTAAGTAGGCTCCATGCCCAGGGCGGAGCCCAATGTGGGACTTGAACTCACAACCCTGAGATCAAGACCTGAGTTGAGGGTAAGAGTCAGATGCTTAACTGACTGAGCCACCCACGCGCCCCTTGCTTTTTCTTTTCTTTCTTTCTTCCTTTAATTTTTAAGGATTTTATTTATTTATTTGAGGCAGAGAGAGTGTGAGAGAGAGAGCACGAGCAGGGGTCAGAGGGAGAGAGAGGGAGAGAGAGAAGCAGACTTCCCGATGAGGAGGGAGCCCGAAAAGGGGCTCGATCCCAGGACCTCGGGATCATGACCTGAGCTGAAGGCAGATGCTTAACGACTGAGCCACCCAGGGGCCCCTGTTCTTTCTTTTCTAAACAAAACTTACTGAGGTAATTCTGGCTGTCTCTTGGGGCTTTAAAGTCATACACCACAGGAGCCACACTTCGTTTCTCTAGAAACAGCAGAAATTCGTGTCATAACAAACCTAACACTTACCATGGTTCCCATTTCTCATATCTAATCAGCACCAAAATCTGTTGACTCTCTCTCACATTGTCTGATCTGGCCCCTCCTTGCCTCATGCAGCTCCCTGCCTTGCTTAGACTCTCCTCTTCCTTGGCCTTGGGAATATGCAGGAAGTGCCGGACTGGTGTGTCTCCTCCTCTTCCCACCATAGCCAATAATCCTCCCCTTGGGCACCATCTGCTCCAAAGAGTCTTCTCTGGACCCTCAGGCTGGACCGGGTGCTCCTCCTCTGGCCTCCCCAGACCCCTCACACACATCACCACATCACTGATGCACAGCACCATCATTCGTTTCCTTGTCTGTCTCTTTCTCTAATGGGCTTCCTGGTGGCTAGCACAAATACAGCTTTATGTGTCTTTCCTTAACAGGAAAGAAAAAAATAAAAGCGTAAGTGTGAGAACGTCAGAGGAGGAGGAGGCAAGACCCTATACTCATTTCGTATCTCTTAGACTTTCATGGGCTTTAGCTATTTAATAGTTCATTTAACAAATAATTTTTGAACTTATACCCTGCTAAGCATTAAAAGTACAGAAATGATTAAGACACAGGGTGGCTCAGCTGGTTAAGCATCCAACTCTTGGTTTTGGTTCAGGTAAAGATCTCAGGATCCTGAGATCAAGCCCCATGTCAGGCTCCACGCTCAGCCCGGAGTCTGCTTGTCCTTCTCCCTCTGTCTTCCCACCACTTGTGCTCTCTCTCTCAAATAAATAAATAAAACCTTAAAAAAAAAAAAAAAAAAAGACTGCAGCAGACAATATAATAAGACAGCCTGACAAGCAAACACAAGGTAAGCACAGGTTCTGTGAGAACACAGATTGAGAAGACAAATCATGCCTAAAGATTTGAGGAGACCGCCCAGATGCCTGAGCTGAAGACTGTCTCTTGGGTAGGAGTTCAGCAGCAGGAGACACAAAGGAAAGGCAGCCCAGGCACCAAAGTTACCAGTCAAATCAAGTAAAGCAATTCCGGAGCCCTGATGACCGCACTCTGCTCGAGAAATGACCTGAAACATCAACTTCACTCCCATCACTGCATTACTTCCATACACCAGGACCATCAACACTCCTTTAAAATAATCTATTCACACAAAGATACTTCTATCAGACCATGGTTAAGGTAGTATCTCCCCCATACTTAGTGGAAATTATATAAGATATTTTTCCATATGAATAGTGGAAAGGCAATTCCATGAGGACAGAGTCAGTAAAAGTGGTGGGTATCAAATCCTACTTTCCCTACAACTGAGGTGTAAGCAGAAGCATCTTTTGTTTAACAAACATACGAAATGTTAGAGAAAGAATGTGGAATAGCTTGCTGCTGAGCATATGCATGCATCCATGCTTATCCCTATTAGCTCAAGTGACTAGACCTTGCTTTGTGTCTAGAGCTTGCTTTCTTCAATCAGCAAACTCCGAGCAAGCAGAAGGGACAACCTGAAATGCTATATCCCTAACTGCCCTTGTCAGGGGGCAGCTGAGGGCTAAGCAGCAGCTCTCTGGAGACAGTCTCTTATTACCCTCCTGTCCAGGCCTCTCTGCTGGCAAAGAGCATGACTGAATAAACAGAGACAAGATCTGCAATGCATCAGCACTAAGTCAATTACGACAGTGGGAAGAATGGCGATCTGAGGTCTAAATCTTTTCAACAGCAATCATCTTTGCTCCACATAAGAAATCTGGCAACCTCAGTCCACCGTATTTATGGGAGTGCTTTTTAGATTCTCTGAATTATACAAGTACTCTGGAACAGTACCACAAAGACCCAACCAGAATACACTGTAATCCTGAGCTCAGTTCTGAAATGGGTTAATGAGAAACTACCAGCCTGGGAAAATCATGTATATGAAAAAGATACCAGGACCAGCTTGTGTTGAACAAAAGGATTCATGGCTCTTGCGAGTGTTTATCATCTTCATCCTACTTCCCCTACTTCCAATTACATGACAATAAGTACAGTTTATGAGAAGAGACACTTATAATAACTGCCAAATGATCTGCCCATCTTATCAAAGGCCAGGAAATGATGGGCTCTCTGCGAGTGCATGAACAATTTCTTATCCAAGTCTTTGATTTCACATGTTCAATCCACTTTCTCATACAGAATCCAGGAATCTAAAGAGTTTCGTAAGTACTAGGCATAGATACACAATCTAAAGTTGCCCCTGTGGACCTGTTAAATGTTCTTCCATTACCAAGTAGTCATTTCTTGAGTTCTTAAATATTTAGAAAATGTGTAAGATGTATAAAAAGACAATTTTTTGAACAAAGACCCACCACTCTGATGTCCTTATATTTTTCCCCCAGAAACAGAATACACTTCAACCCATTCCCTTTAAATGCATTATTTTCCTAATTTGTGGAAAGCACTGAACGGAAGTTGGGAGGAGGCTGTAAACCATGCTGACTCCCTGTGGTACGCCTCACTCTGGGGGAACCCAGATCCCTGAAGAGGTAGGAAAGGCAGCAAGTGCATGGCACACAGCAGGCTGCCTACAAGAGTCCAAGTCAGCTCACACAGGCTCCCGGGGAGCCTCGCCACTGTTGCCAGGCCATGGTTCTCTCCATGTAATAAAGACCCCTCATGCTTCCCAGCATGCATCTGCAAACTATACTGGCCTGACACGAGTTAGCTGGAAAAGCAAAGGCTTTTGGTTACTCCAGTGTTGACAAGCAGACACGTCTAAAAACCCTTTGTCCCTCTGTTCCAACACTTAATTCTAACTCCCTACCTCTGCTCCCATTTCACCCCAGTTCCCAACCAGTACTTCCCACTGGGAGGGCTGTACAAACTTGGGCAGTCACACATCCCTTCCACTTTCTGCTCAAATCAGATCCATGATCAAACCGACCATCCACCTCCTGACCTAACACACTAATAGGATGTGGAGAAATATTTGGGATCTAAGACCTACATCACCACATTAGGCACCTGCATTGCCTTTCTTAGTGACAAGCCTGATTTGAGCTGGTTTTCTTCAAGAATTTTATGCCTTTTTCCAGTGTGCTTCTGTGATTGAAATTCTGTGGACTGAGAAGCTTAGTTTCTACTACCTTTTACACACAGCAGCTGGCCCCAAGTTTTCCCTACTTGCTTTCCCATCATCCTTACACTTTTCTTGTAGCATTTGCTTCTTCTTTATTCTTCCTGTGTCTACTTATTTCTCGGTTACAATTAGACTTGTTTTTATATTTTATTTCCAGCAAAACTAAAAGTAAGATACAAATACATGCCCTCAAAAACAAATAAGCAATTGGGGGGGAAACTGTAACTATACATGTACCCAAACAGACACTGTAATTCAGTGCAAGGATGTAAATGGAGAACATGAAAGATGATGGGATTTGTTCTCCAACTGCTGACCTTCACATTCATCTACCTCTTGCATGCCAACAAGTAGATTTCAAATATTGGATCAATGTCAACCTAAGAAAGCCCTAAGTTAAAAGCTCTCTGCAAATTATTTGAGTTTTCCAGGTATCCTGCACACTCAAGAACCTACCTACGTTAAGAGAGTTCATGAAAGTCAAGCACCAACCATAGACTCAAGGAGAAAATATTTTAGATCTTGTGTATATAAAAAGAGCCCACTATCTGAACATTGAAATGTTTAAAGCCAATAAATAAGGAGCTATCGTTTTCTTTAAAAATACATCTTTTCGGGACACCTGGGTGGCTCAGTCGGTTAAGCATCTGCCTTCAGCTCAGGTCAAGATCTCCGGGTCCTGGGATGGAGTCCCACATCAGGCTCCCTGCTCAGTGGGAAGTCTGCTTCTCCCTCTGCCTGCCCCTCCCCCCTGCTTGTGCACTCTCTCTCTCTCTCTGACAAATAAATAAATAAAATCATTAAAAAATACATCTTTTCAAAATTGTCCTGTCATGTTTTATTTCATTTGCAAAATAAATAAATGACAACAAAATATTAGAAAAGTTTTCATGTTGGGAGACTTATTTTGCCTTTACTGTCCTGAATTTTACATTAAAAAACAAAATTATGAAAAAAAAAAACAAAAAACAAAATTATGCTCATCACTTAGAATAAGGCATTGTAATTTTTGAGACAGTAAGGTTCCCTTGGTCCTACTAAAATGGTTTTTTTTTTAAAAAGATTTTATTTATTTATTTGACAGTGAGAGAGGGAACACAAGCAGGGGGAGTGGGAGAGGGAGAAGCAGGCCTCCCGCCGAGCAGGGAGCCCGATGCGGGGCTCAATCCCAGGACCCTGGGATCATGACCTGAGCCGAAGTCAGATGCTTAACGACTGAGCCACCCAGGCGCCCCTAAAATGGTTTTTAAATTATAAAATTTTTATACTCGACTTTTCAGAAACATTATTATATAAAGACAGGTATGTCTATCTGTACGCGTGTGTACACACACACACACACTTTAATCCTTTGATTAAAACATAAACTTTATACATAAATACATGTTAAAACATTGAAAAGAAGTTCCAAAAATAACTAAAATGCCATTTTGGCGAACAATTTTCAGGCTGTCTCTAAGCAGAGAAGAGTGGAATCTGAGTCAACCCTCCCAACCAGACTCAACCTTTAAATAATACTGGAGACCTACAACAGTTTTCAACTAACAGATCTGATCTGCTTGGTTTTGTGGGACTGGTGAGTTGAGAACAAAAGGCCGCAGCCAGACAGCCTCTGCACTGTGATATTTCTGGAGACTGCTGTCCAACCCTCATCTGGCCAACAATCTTGAATTAAAAAGTGGCACCAAGAGGCGCCTGGGTGGTCACGATCTCAGGGCCCTGGACTCAAGCCCTGTGTCATGTTTTGTGCTCAGTGGGGAGCCTGCTTGTCCCTCTCCCTCTGCCCCTCCCCCTACTCGTGCTCTGTTTCTCTCTCAAATAAATAAATAAAATCTTAAAAAGAAAAAAAAAACGTGGCACCTAGTCTATGCTTATGGAAATATCTGATCAGTTGTGTTTCAAGATCTTTATTGATCTGAAAGAGAATCCATGTTCATCATTCACTGCTTGATAAATCGCCTTAAATAGGATTGATGCAACCTTTGAAGCTAGGTCCAAAACAAGTATTTAAGACTTCAACAAAAAGTAGTTCTTATAATATCCTTGGGCCTACCAGGCAAGTTATTTCTTCAAAATAATATTCAATTTGATCATTTATTTTGACACAATTAGTCTGTCCCATGATTGGCTGTGCAATAAACAGCTTTCTCTAAGTTGGTAGCAAAGGGATAGAAAAATTCAAGCACATCATCTACCCATCTGCTCCTCGTGGCAACAAGCTGATTTAGGAGCAACACATGACTACAGCAAAGCTCTCTGTTCAAAAGAAATGAACCTGTCACTTCAAGAGACAATGGAGCAATTACTAAAAACTGAGCACTCAAAACAGTCACCAATATCCAGAATAATAGTTTGAAACTCAAAAAGATGTAAAGAAAATCTAAAACCAATTCCGGTTTAGTCCCAGTGGGACGAGAAAAGCTATTGTCTTCTATCAAACACTGATTCACTGACAATTGGAGGGGAAAAATATAAATTCCAACGATTATGAAGTTAATAATAATTTCATCGGTAGCAATATTCAGGAAGTTGATTAGATGATCGTAATGGGTGATTTAAAGCGAAAGGAAAAACACCCTTAGCATAATTTAATAAGAGCTTCAGACTGAAGCATATTCAAGGATTTCATGAAAGACCTTCTCACGGCCTTTTAATAGCTACTTCCAATTCCAACTAACTTGTTAAATGCCAATTCTCACTACCTCATCAGAAATCTAAAGCCAGCCCTCTCTGATTAAATCATGAAATTATCGTTAACAGCACAATGCCTAGTAAGTATTTATGGACGGGCTAGCGCAGATAAGGAGCTCACAATTCTCCATGCCAAGAGAAAAGAAAAACTGGAGTGCGTAATTAAAAATAATACATTTTACTCATCTTTGGGATGCTTGGGGTGACATTTACCTAACACATCACCCTTCCTAATTGTTTCACTGGGGTTAATATTTAGATTAGTATAAGCTTTGTGCAGACCCTCCATAGACAATGCAGAAATGTTGATTGAGAGAGAGAGTTCATTTACATGAAAAAGCCAGGTTGATACCCCAGGAATCAGAAGGCACCTGTCAACTGGGAGCTGTGCTCCTGCCAGTGTGAGGAGTTCCATCACCCCCCTCCCGAGTCATTCAAATGTCTGCAGAGTCTCCTGGGCATGCACCACACCCACAGGTGTTCCTATTCAGTCCCTTGCATCAGCCTGCAGGTTTTGTCCCCCCCACCCCCCACTGCGTGCTGCCCGAGGAGTGGATAAGCCTGGCTCAAGAGACCAGTAAGCACATCCAGGGGTCTGGTTCAAAGTTTAAGGTTGCCCCACCCTCCCGGGTCAAGGGACAGCTGAGCTATGGTCAGCTCTGCCACACCTTCCTTAGACTTGAATTTCTTTTATTCCTGGTATATTCGGACAGCAGCCTTCTGAGAAGGTGAGTCTGAATCCTCAAAGGAAGGCCCCCAATACCGCTTCTGCTTACAACATTACACAAAGGCTTCTGTGCATACTATAGTCTCTTTTTTTCCATTCAGTCTTATAAATATTATCACGGGAGAAAAGAGGCTTTAAGGGTAGAAAACAAAGTAAAATAAAACAAGATCAGTAAAAATGACCATTTAATTTACATTCTAGGCCGTATTAAGTTCAGTTTCTTTCGGAAACCAGACAAACAGCTAAAACTTACTTTGATGAATATGTTACTAGTAACATTTTGATTTTTTTATGGATTAAGGAGCTTGAAATATGTGAAGTTCCATCAGCTATTTCTTGAGATGCAGGGGTTGGCTCTGCTTAGAATTATACTTCTAATCAGAGGTGGCCAAATACAATATTTGTGAACAAAAATAATTGTAATTCTTGTGTGCTCTCTCTCTGAAAAATAAATAAATCTTTTTAAAAATATGGCTTACATAAATTTCATAAAAATTATTTAATCATACGCATAAATGGCATTTTTATGCATAGATTATGTTGATACGGTGTTCCTGTTCTCAAATTATTTCATGTTCACATTTTTAAAAATTCCTTCAACTAAACAGCTCAAGGAAAGGAGAGGTTCCCCCCCCATTTTCTCCTTTAGCACTTTTGTACTCTTCCAGGAGATAAGCCAAAGATGAACACCAGCCAGTTACACTTAAATTGGTTTCTTTTGCCTTTTTGAGGTCAATTCCCTGAAATTAGTCCTCCTTCCTATCTTTAATGGTTGTTAGGAAACTTTAACCACAGAAGGAGCCCAGATGATGTTGTCTGAAATTGTCTCAGCTCAGTGGGTGGCAACTCCCGTCAGTTTCAACCACCCACTCCTACCTGCTGATGACACCGAACAGTCCTCTCTGGCCTCAACTTCCCTGTAGTACTTGGCACATGAATATTTGCCTGCCTGCTAGACATCTCCAAGGGCCTGGTTCCGTGTCTATGGCTGAAGTCCTCAACTTTCTGCCCAGTGTGGTGGCCCCATCATTCAAGTAGCTCAAGCCTGACCCTGGGTCATCTCACACCTGCCCCTCTCTCCCCTTCAGACCTGAATCAATCTCAATGTCCTGTCAATTTTCCATGTTGCTACTACTAACTTCCTGGTCTATGCCCAATATTGCTTACCTGGTTCAGATCCCAATTGTTTCTCACTTGAATTTTCAGAATATCTCCCAGCTGGGCTCCCTGATTCTTCACTTTCAGGGAAGAACTTATGCCCCACTCTCCACATGGTGGCCAGCGCAAGCTACCTAAACCTAAAACTTCTTGTTCCCTTCTTACTGCCTCCACCGAAATCCTTCTCGGGTTCTTCCTCACGCAACCATAAATTCTCACATGCAACACTGGGCCCTCAAGAATCTGGCCCCAGCCTACCTCTCCTTCTACATTCCCCACTTCTTGGAAGGTCCCTCTTACTTCTTTTCACTTAACATGTACTCATCTCCTAAGACTAGGAAAACTCACCTCCTCCAGTGTCTTTCATGGCCCCACAGTTGTGTCAGCAGGCTTAGCCATTGCCCCTTGAGCGAACCTACCCAGACCAGACACTCTGTTGATGTGTCTTTCCTCCATATTTAGCCTGTGAGCTCCTTGCTCATAATCCAATGCTTCTCACATGGCAAACCTTCAATAAACACTGAAGAATGAATGAATACATGGAGTTCAAAAGTGAGAGCCAAAGATCTATACCAGAAAACACTAAGTCAAAGATCTGAGGTGCTAAAAATAAAGAAAACCCTGTTACCTTCCCCAAGGCAAATTTTATATTTTTTCCATTGTCATCAGTTTCCTAAAATAACTTCAATTACTTTGAGGATATCAAAGCCATTGAAAGCAATACTTCTATCCTCTCTCCTCTTTGTGGAAAAATTATTTATATCTTCATCCACAGGAAAACATGTCCCTCTATGATTCAGTTTATCTATGTTAACGAGCTCCTAACCCTCCCCCAGCCTCACTCTTCCCGCATCCACTCCTTCACTTTCAGAAATGGTCCTTAGATGGATCACCTCCTCTAAATTTGCAGAGCCAGGTCTTTATCATCTCTTAGATTATTTTAACAGCCTCCTAACTAGTTTACCCTCCTCTAGGCTCTCCCCTTAATAATGCAGTCTTCATACTATCTGAGCGCTAACCACAACTCTGATCATGCTTTGAAATCTCCTCAGGTGAACAAGACAAAGTTCAAACATCTTCAAGGCCCCATAACCCCTTGCCCCCTCCTGTCTTTTTTCGAACCTCACCTCCCTTCATGCATTCTAGAATCACACTGATCTGCTGATCACTGTTCACTTATCAGGCCAAGTCTACCACATCTCTCCAATCTTGCTCACGATGGTCCTTTGACTTTATTCCTTTGCCAATTTGAAAAATCCCTACTCGTCCTTCAAGAAGACCCAGTTCAAATAAGCTTCTCCTCTTTCAAAACTTTAAAACTGCCCAACTACAAATCATAGCTACTTTCAGGGTTTCCAAACATTTAGTGTATACTCCTGGTATGGCAAACAAGATACTGGCTATACTCCTTTATAAAATGGAAACTCTTTGAAAGAAAAGTCTGTGAATTACACATATTTGAATATTCACTGCTTAAGATAAAGTCTAAGGCAAATCAAGTGCTCAAAAAAAATGTTTACTGAATTATGTTGCCTTCATTACATAACAAACTCTCAAAGGCAGGAACAATACTTTATTTGTCTCTGCATTTTTAGGAGCACCTACCACAGCCTCAAGACCAAGACATATTTGTGGAATAAAAGATTGACCCACTTTGGGGACAAATACACAGAACAGACAAATGAGCTAATGCAAAATATTTTTAAAATATAAATATTTTCAAAATTATTTAAACACTTTTATTATTAATTACTTCTGGCAAAGACTAGAGCAGGGTACTCAGAGTATCCCATTGGCCTGGAATTCTTATATGGGTCCACCGTGAGATAAGAACTAAAATAAAGAATAAGCATTTAGGAACTTTTATGACAACTTGACAAGGCTGAGACATCCAAACATACCATCATGGGCTTGTCTCACCAAAGGAAGCATTGGCTGATGTGGGTCTTGGTGAATTTATGTGCTAAATGGCATATAGGGCCAGAACTGCAGGCCAGTCATGGCTCAGTGACCACATACTGGTCTGTGATAGATTGGAAATGATAAGAAAAACAAAAGGCATTTCACCGGAGACAGTCTGGAAAACACCAGCACAGGAGAATAATATAACAAACTCCCACGTACCACAGCCCATTTCTCTATATTTACCTTCCCTATTTGCTTGAGACCTTTTTCCCCATGACATAAAACATTCCATATAGACTTGAAGCCGCCTTCATGTCCCTCCTCAGTCCTTGTGTCCTCCTTCCCTCTCAAGAGATAGCCTCCAGCCTGGCTTTTTAAATAAGCTACGAAATCCTGTTCAACAGTGTGAAATTTTCCTGCTGGGGTTTTAGAGAAATTAGAATTCCTTTCACCCAAAAAATTAAAATTTAACAAGGGTAAGTGTTATTTTGAAAGCCCCTGTCTGTTAATATTATGTGAAAACCTGTGTTGTGTCCTCTATCCATGACCCTTCAGCAATGACTGACAGACCTGAACTCCAAGTACAGGGACATCTGCTACCTCGACCTTCAGAGGGAGAAAGACCTTCAGAAGCTCACAATTTGAAGAGAAAGATGAAAGTGCAGTTGCCAGGGTGTAGAAAGAAAAAGATTCCCACTCACTTGCACTCATAAAACAGGCTTTCCAAGAATGCTGGGCTGATGAGACTTAACTCTAAGAGATGCTTATTCATGTCAGAAGTCAGCATGGAGAAGACACAAGAGAGAAGTAATGCCGGAAGTGACCGGTGGAAACCATGGGCTTTTCCACAGTTAATCAAATGGGCACAGCAATACCAACACGCCTCCTGAAATCCAAACCTTCTATTTCTGCATTACTGCCAACTCATTTCCAAAACCTCCACTGCTAATCAAACTTGTTTGGCGGCCTCCTTATCGAAACTTCACAAAACTTTAATTTCAGCCTCATGAGCCCTGCAGCTGTAAATTAATTGAATAAAATTTACAAACATTATGCAGTGAGATAAAGCACTTTCAAAGTCTTTTCCCTATTCAGTGGACTTAGCTGCCTCACACACCAGTTTTGCTTGACATGAGTTCAGAGGCCCTGGAAACCATCCTAATTCTACTCGCTAGGCCCTGTGCCTATTCACGGAACCATGTTAACCCATATCCGGAAAATTAATAAACCTCAGATGGGTGTAAGCAGTCAGAAATACTCCTGATACTTCTTGCCATTTATTATATGGGAGAATCCTTCTCAAAAGACCACAAGGGCAGCAGAAAAAATCCCTGAGGTTATTAGCATGCAACAAAATATCTCACTTAAGATTGCTACCGTCTAAAGCCAAAGCCAGGAATTAAATTTACTGAAGGTGAAATCGCTAGGCTTTGGTGTAATACAAATATTCCCAAAGTGTTTTTCTGAACTCCTCCATTTCACATTTCTCTCAATTTTTAACCAGCAACAGTGTCTGCCGACTATACCACGCGAGTCAGCTCATCAGGGGTTTTGTGTCCCTATATCACACGGATGGAGAGAAGACAAGACTACTAATTTCTCAAAATGAGAAGGCCGTAATTCATTTATGATTTCCATGGCTACCAAGGAAGACTCAAGATGCCCCCATTTGAATGGTTTTCACAGCACATGAGCACTCCTTCCAACTGGGGTCAAGTCTATCAGCTTCTGGTTTCACCAACTATCAGCAGGTGCAAGCCCTCCAGCCCGTGAGGAGCTGCGGGGGCAGGGGCCTCTCTCCTACACACGTGCAAGCCTCCACCTTCTGAGAAAGACCTGGATTTGCAACAACTGAGGGCTAAAGGAGTTCTGTAGATTTCTTAAACTCTCAGAAACATTGTTCTCAACTATAAAGATAGGGCTCAAGGAGGGGCTGGGTGAATGGGAATTCTCTAATCCCAAGAGCGGGGCACATAATAGCCTCCTATCGAGGAAAAAAAAATTGAAATGTAAATTTGTCTATCTTTCCCTTCTTTAGAAAACAAACTAAAAAATACAGCCAACATATCCCATTGACAATTGTTCTTTAGGTATATGGTCTCGTGCCAGAACCAAACAAGATCATGAAGAGATTCTTTTTAAAACTTAATCACAGAAAAGATGGGAAAGATCAGTGCTTGATGGCTACGAAAGTGATCTATCTCCCTGTCCCTGGCCCCACCAAGCAAGATAGGGATACAGCCCCTGAAATAAATGCTCATGTTTTCCCTCGGTAATTTTGGACAGTGGGAAAATAAGCTGATTCAAATAGAGTCCGTTAAATAAATAAAATCCCAACACTTGTCGCTTTAGACAAAACGCAGATGGTAACAATACCAAAGATTGCTAATGCCTTGGCAAACTAATCATTCTTCCAAAAGCCATTTAGAAAAGCCCACCAGACCTCCAGCTGTGAGGATGTCATGGGAAAATCCTGTGGCAATTATAAGTGTATTTAACTCAAGACCAGAACCACAGAGTATCATAAATGAATGAATGAATGAATGAATGAATGAAACTCCCAAATAAATAAATCTAGACTTTGAGCCAGAGGTTCAAAGAGCCAAAGTTAAAGAAAAAAATATATATCTATCTCCACTTTATCGCGTGACCTCAAAACAATAAGAACTTTAGTGAGTTATCGCCAAGGAAACCATCAAATCGAAGCCTGGGTCGTTTCTGAAAACGGAAATCCAGCGAAACTTGCTCATACAATGAGAATGACAACTGACTTTGAGAGCTGGCTAGTCTTTTTTCTGACAAGAAACAAACACCTAATTGGACCCAGGAAAAATTCTAAAGAGGAAATCCTTATGTAAATGGCTGGTGCGTTCATCTGCCCCCCCGCCAAGTTCTTACCAAGCACCTGCTACACACCACGCATTGGGCCAGGTGCTGGAATAATGACAATGATAACAAAGTAGAACGAGTTCCTGACCACAAGCAGTTTATAATCCAGGGAAGTCATGGACAACTACAAAAGCACAAGAGTTTCATTAGAGAAAGCCATGGGTTAGCCATGAACACCGGTGTCCCAGAAAATACGCCCAGTTACAATTTCAACAATCAGAGATGATGTCTTCCCATATGTAATGCTAGCAACATTCGCCCAGTCCCCAAAGTTCACCCTCTAAATTCCTTGCTTTACTGAGTTGTAGATGTACCTCTAAAATATCATCCAAATCGATTCTGACCTCACAGTCACCGTCCTCTGCTTACCACCTACCCGACACCTTCTATTATAAATGCTTCCCAATCAGTGTCCTCATTCCCAGTGTCCACACCTTCACTCTTTACCACTCAGCTACTAAAACATTTCCCACCAACAAGAATCTGATTTCACTCCCTTTCTTAAAAACCTCCAATAGTTGCTGTTGGGTAGAAGAGGAAGTTCAGACTACTTAGCACAGCTCAGCCCAAGCAGCAAAGCAAATACTAGCATTCCGTCCCACCCCCCTCAAGCAAGCTAAGACAGACGATCACGCTGGACTTGGTATTAGGAGGCCGGCCACACTGTGATCCCTCAGGCCCCCACTGCTTTATACATGATGTCCCTCTTCGAGAAGGTCCTTTCCCCTTGGCCTTGCATGGACAGTTCTTTCTCTTCTTCTGATGCACCGACTTCCATGTAACCTTCTTTGGCTACAGGCACATCTGCATCTAGGTCCTGACCGGCTCTAACACTGCCTATACCATAAAACTGTATTCAGTGTACTGGTATAATTGTGTCTTTTCTCTTCCTAGACAAGGACCATTTTTTTAATCGTCTCCCAGAACCTAGCACAATGCATGACACAAAAAATATACTTGATAAAAATTTGATGAATGAACTAGGAAAATGACTCATCTACCCTTAAAGACAAGTCTAATAAAGGAAATTACTACCTATTAGGCTTCTGTACCATCTTACAAAGATAAAATTATTCTGGGCCTGATTAAAAAAAAATACTGCTAATAGTCCTGAAAACAGCCTGAATAGAAGGTTTTTTATAAATGGATTCCTTACCATTCAGCTGTACCAGCCTACTCACGGGTGGTCCTTTTGCAACTTGCAATGCATTTAAGGTTCCAAGTTAGCTCAAGGGAAAACAAGATTGGTATCTAACACACTTATTTTAAGTTTGAGGTCAGATTTTATTAGAAAAAAAATGAACACTATGTGTTCTAAGAATAAGAAGAATTTATTTTTTTTAAAGATTTTATTTATTTATTTGAGAGAGTGAGCAAGAAGAGAGAGAGCACGAGCAGGGGGAGGAGCAGAGGGAGAGGGAGAAACAGACTCTCCGCTGAGCAGGGAGCCCGACGCGGGGCTTGATCCTGGGACTTGGGGATCATGACTGGAGCCGAAGGCAGACGCTTAATTGACTGAGCCACCCAGGCACCCCAAGAAGAATTTATTTTTTTTTAATTTCTCTCTGCAGCTGAAATCTCTGTATGGTCAATAAAACCTTAATTTCTTGCTTGCTTCCGGCAAACTCATTAACCTACATTTAAAAATTCAGGTTTCATCAACAGCTTCACACATCCAGCTCTCATCGGAAAATGAACAGAAGCCTCTGACCGAATTGTAACTTACTACCAAACCCCTGATTATAGGTCTCCTGCTCTCCAACTTGGTTTGTTTCACTAAAATAAATTCTGCCCAGGGCGACAGGAGCACATGAGGGGGGCTGCTCAGTGGAAAGCAGAGGGGCCCAGACTTACTGTGAGGATATCAATTTGCCATTTTGGAGCAAGAAGGAAGAAGCAAGGCCTCAGGAGTGAGGACCTTCCTTGCAGGCTCCCAGGGGCCCCCATCATAAGTGACAGGAATTCTAAATCCTTGGGCTGAGAGTAGGAGTGGAGACAAGCAATGGTGGTGTTGGCTAATACATCCAGAGCCCCAGCTGTAGAGACCGTGGCCCACACATCCAAGCTTTTTCTCAGTCAGCAACATATACTTCCTCCAGGGTAGACAAAGTCTTTGGAGCAAGAAGTGAGTGGAAACTGCAAATTACATGCCCGTGAGTAAGGGTCATGCGTCTAGAAATCACAAGTCAGGTTCCCTATTGGCTTACTCTCCAGCTAAATGTGCAGCCTTGGACAAGTCAGTTAACCACTGGGGGACTCAGTCTCTTCGTCTGGTAAAGTAAGAATCCAATCAGATCACCTCTTAAGTCCCTTTTAATTCTGAACTTCTATAATGCCATGTTCTGAATCATAAAATTAAGACATTAGGATGTTGGTATTTTTCAAATACAAATTTCAGAGAGAAGCCTTCATGAGGATATTTCCTTTCATTGTCCGTGAGCTAAATCACCAAATCCTCTCCAAAGATAAATATAAAATTCAACAGAAATGACAGTTAAGCTTTACCAAAGACCCTGACACAGGCACAGTGAGCATAGCACGATATTCAAACGTGGCCTTCACATGATAGAAACATGCCTGGGGCTCTCATACGCTCCCTTAATAATCCTTGGGGTATGTGGGTGGCCCAGTCGGGTAAGTATCTGACTCTTGGTTTAGGCTTAGGTTGTGATCTTGGGATTGTAAGATGGAGCCCACAGCAGGCTCCATGCTCAGCATGGAGTCTGCTTAAGATTCTTTGCTTCTCTCTCTGCTCCTCCCCCTGCTCGTGTTCTCGTTCTCTCTCAAAAATAAATAAGTAAATAAATAAAATCTAAAAAATTAAATAAAAAGAATTTCATCCTCAGAAGGCAGCTCACACACTTACATTTCTCTTAGTTAAAAGAATTTAGGTGTTTTTTACCCCTGACACACTCCAAGGGATCCCACAGTAACCAGTTTTACCATTGTTAACACTTACCTTAAAGTCTACTAAGTTTCATGTCTTCCTGTTTTGACTCAGATTCAAATGATCTTGAAGGCAACCCACCTGGGCCAGTGAGGCTGAAAAAAACCCTACTGGGCAGGCAGTGGTCCTCTCAATGCTACACCACCGAGAAATTCCTATGGTGACAGAATTCAGGGCAGCCTGAAGAATATTTTGCTTTGTCTTAATACTCTTCTGGCTATCTCTGCTCAAAAAGAAGTTTACTCAAGGTACATGTCTATCATTCCTCTATATAAGCTCCTCTACATCAGGAGAAATGGTCTTACTCATGTGTTAATGTCTCCACACATGACTAAATCGTATGTGCCTTCCCTCTGGGATCCTCTTGACGAGGAGGAATGCCCAATATTCACCCAAACAGTAAACATCCACTTTGTATCCCATGACATTCTGCTAATTTATACACTATCACAATCATAGGCATCTATCTGGAGTGGGCCTGTGACAGTACTTTTTCCCATGCTACTTTACCATATGGGGTAAACAGTCCAGTTAGCAATAGGTCTGCTCAGCTTCTGGCTAGTACAAGACCCAGCTTATGACAGATCTTCAGGAACTGCTCAGTAACCAGCTCTTATTGGCCAGTTAATTTATATAAACCGTACAAAAATTAGTTTTGGAGGAACACTGCTTATAACACAGTATGCTTACCTGCACAAAAAAATTCTGTTGTTTTAATAAAGGTTTTTTACCCAGAACAGTGTGGGCCGCATATGCCCTACAACCTTAAAACTGTTCATTGCTAAGTCATTCTGGGATTTAAGGCCATATTGCATGTCATAAGTAACCTCAAATTTATACTTCTGAGTTAATTCTTCAAAAGATAAATTATCAAGCAGAAAGAAAAGCCAACCCCCATTTTTGTGTTGTTGCCAAAATCGGAGCTCTCTAGAATTTCCATTGACTGTTCTGAAAAAAATTCAATCTTTGTCAGTTTGGGAAGAAATTTAAAAGTGGACAAACATTCTAATAAATCCTAGGTTAAATTTTTGGTTCTATAATGATTGCATTACTTTGATTTCCCCCAAAGCAATTCTTTACTAGAGACTCCTTAATCAGTTTAATAATGAGTTTTTTTTTTATTTTAAAGATTTATTTGTTTTAAAGAGAGAGGAGGAGCAGAGAATCTTCAAGCAGACTCCCTGCTGAGATAAGAGCCTGAGGCCCATGAGATCATGACCTGAGCTTAAACCAAGAGTCAGAAACCAAGATTCGGAAACTTAACCAACTGAGCCACTCAGGTGCCCCATGAGGTTTCTTTAAGAGAAGTCAGTGACAATACACATAGATTTCTACCAAAAAGAGAATAATAACTACCAAACATTTAAAAAGAGTTAATATTTATTCTCCCCAAACTATTCCAGAATAAAGAAGAGGAAGGAAAGCTTCCAAATTCAATCTATAAGGCCAGCATTACCACGATACCGAAACCAAATAAAGACACCACACAAAAAAAAAAAAAAAAGAGAGAGAGAGAGAACTACAAGCCAATATCTCTGATGAACACAGATGCGATACTCCTCAACAAAATATTCCCCAAGTGACTCCAACAGTACATTAAAAAAAATCATTCACCACAGTCAAGTGGGTTTATTCCTGGGAAGCAAGGGTGGTTCAACATTCGCAAATCAATCAATGTGATACAAAACATTAATAAGAGAAAGGATAAAAACCATATGATCATTTTAAAAGATGCAGCAAAAGCATTTCACAAAGTACAACATTCACTTATGATAAAGACCCTCCACATAATAAAGACCATATGGGAAAAATGCACAGCTAACATCATGCTCAATGGTGAAAAACTGAGAGCTTTTCCCCTAAGGTCAGGAATAAGACAAGGATGTCCACTCTCACCCTCTTATTCAACACAGTACTGGAAGTCCCAGCCACAGCAACCAGACAAGACACAGAAATGAAAGGCATCCAAATCGGTAAGGAAGAAGTAAAACCTTCACTATCTGCAGATGACATGATACTATATATAGAAAAGCCAAAAGACTCCAACAATTAAAAACTACTAGCACTGATAAATGAATTCAGTAAAGTCACAGGATAAAAAATAAACATACAGAAATCTGTCATATTTCTATACACTAATAATGAAGTAGCAGAAAGAGAAATTAAGAAAACAATCCCATTTACAATTGTACTAAAAAGAATAAAATACCTAGGAATAAACTTAACCAAGGAGGTGAAAGAACTATACTCTGAAAACTATAAAAGATTGATGAAGGAAATTTAGATGACACAAATGAAAAGACAGTCCATGTTCATGGATTGGAAGAATCAATATTGTCAAAATGTCCATACTACCTAAAGCGATCTACAGATTCAAAGCAATCCCTACCAAAACACCAACAGCATTTTTCACAGAAAAAGATGAAATAATCCTAATATTTGTATGGAACCAGGAAGACCCCAAATAATGAAAGCAATCTTGAGAAAGAAGAACAAAGCTGGAGATATCAGCATCCCAGATTTCAAGATATACTACAAAGCTGTAGTAACAGTATCAAAACAGTAATCAAAACATCGAGTTACTAAAAATGATGGTGCTGGGAAAACTGGACAGCTACATGCAAAAAAATGAAACTGGACCACCTTCTTACACCATGCACAAAAACTTAAATGGATTAAAGACCTAAATGTGAGACCTGAAACCATAAAACTCCTAGTAGAAAGCATAAGAGTAATTTCTTTGACATCAGCCATAGAAACATATATGTAGATATATCTCCTCAGGCAAAGGGAACAAAGGAAAATAAACAATCAGGACTAGATCAAAATAAAAAGCTTTTGCACAGCAAAGGAAACCACTGACAAAATGAAAAGGCTACATACTGAATGGGAGAAGATATTTGCAAATGACATATCTGATATGGGGTTAATATCCAAAATGTATAAAGAACATATACAACTCAATAGACAGCCAAAACACAAAGAATCCACATAAAAAATGGGCAGAGGACTTGAATAGACATCTTTCCAAAGAAGACATACAGATGGCCAACAGACACATGAAAAGATGCTCAACATCACTAATCATCAGGAAAATGCAAATCAAAACCATAATTAGATGTCACCTTACATCTGTCAAAATGGCTTGAATCAAAATGACAAAAAGAGGGGTCCCTGGGTGGCTCAGTCGTTAAGCGTCTGCCTTTGGCTCAGGTCGTGATCCCAGCGTCCTGGGATCGACCCCCCCATCGGGCTCCCTGCTCGGCGGGGAGCCTGCTTCTCCCTCTTCCACTCCCCCTGCTTGTGTTCCCTCTCTTGCTGTCAAATAAATAAATAAAATCTTTAAAAAAAAATAAAAAAGATAAGAAGAAAATGTTGGCAAGAATGTGGAGAAAAAGGAACCCTTGTGCACTCTTGGTGGGAATGCAAACTGGTGCAGCCACTCGGGAAACAGTATGGAGGTTCTTCAAACAATTAAAAATAGAATTACCATAGGATCCAATAATTCCACTATTAGGTATTTGCTGAAAGAAAACAAAAACACTAAAAAAAAAAAAAAGAAAACAAAAACACTAATTCAAAAAGATATATGCACCCCAATGTTTACTATAGCATTATTTACAATAGCCAACATATGGAAGCACCCTAAATGTCCATCCATAGATGAATGGATAAAGAACATGTGATACGTGTACACACACACACACACACACACACACACACACACACACACAGGAATATTACTTGGCCATTAAAAGGATGAGATCTTGCCATTTGCAACAATATGGATGGACCTGGAGGGTATAATACTCAGTGAAATAATTCAGACAGAAAAAGACTAATGTTATATGATTACATTCATATGTGGAATTTAAGAAACAAAACAAACGAACAAACAAAAAAGAAAGAAGAGACGAACAAAAACAGACTCTTAAATACAGAGAAGAAACAGCTGGTGGTTGCCAGAGGGCAAGTGGGGGATGGGTGAAATAGATCAAGGGGATGAAGAGTACACTTATCATGATGAGCATTGTGTAATGGATACAGAATTGTTGAATCACTATGTTGTACACCTGAAACTAACATTGTATGTTAACTATACTTCAATTGAAAAAAGGATCAGAGCTAAATCAGTCCAGTTTTTCTTCCCAATGCTACTTAAGAGAAGGCTACTGAAAGATTTGTATTGTGAATTATGTGTGTTTTGGAAACTCAAATCTTGAGAAGTGATACTTTGTTTTGGTATTAAAATACAAAACAAAGAAAGTTAAAAGCCAGGTATAATAATATTCTTTTTCAAATGTACTTAGAAATTATTTCATTTCTTGGAGAATAGTGAAGCTTCAGTAATGTATTTTTACAGAAACAATTCTGCTTCTGAAAGCATAGGTAAAAATAGTGATGAAGACCAAACTTTTTGATATTTTGTTTGTTTTGGTATCAAAATACAAAACAAAGAAAGTTAAAAGCCAGGTATAATAATGTTCTTTTTCAAATGTACTTAGAAATTATTTCATTTCAGGGCGCCTGGGTGGCTCAGTTGGTTAAGCGACTGCCTTCGGCTCAGGTCATGATCCTGGAGTCCCTGGATCGAGTCCCGCATCGGGCTCCCTGCTCGGCGGGGAGCCTGCTTCTCCCTCTGACCCTCCCCCCTCTCATGTGCTCTCTCTCTCTCATTCTCTCTGTCTCAAATAAATAAATAAAATCTTTAAAAAAAAAAAAGAAAGAAATTATTTCATTTCATGCTAACTTGGAGAATAGTGAAGCTTCAGTAATATACTTTCACAGAAATAATTCTGCTTCTGAAAGCATAGGTAAAAATAGCAATGAAGACCAAACTTTTTCAGAGTTGTTTTTTTACAAAACAGAACAAATTTAATAAAAGCATATATCCTATTTTTCCACTAAAACAGCTTCCAAGGGAAATACGTATTTTAAAAATCAGGGCTTAGAATTGCTTTCCACCTGTTAAACAGAATAAAACCCATCACCAGTCTGAAAAATTATATAAACAAACAGCAAATTCTATTTAGGCGGCTACAAATGAGATAAATTAATAAAAAGTGTCACGTGGAGATAAAGTCAGTCTCAGTAAGAAGAAGCATTTAAAATACTGTTTTGCTCTTTGATGGTTTGTTGAGAGATGATACAATAAGAGAACTTTCTGTTCACCAAGAAATCCAAAGCACAAAAAAGCACCAGGATGGTATTGTTCTGCTTTTGCTTAAAATAGTAGAAAGAGCGACCGAGAATGTCTCTGGCTCCTAGAAGTCTTTAAATTGGAAAGCCATAGCCTATCAGGTTATATTATAGTTTCTTATTTACATATTTGTTCCTCCCTAAGACCATGAGCTTCCTGTGAGCTGGAATGTCACCCTGTTCATCCTGCGTCTTCTCCTGTCAGGCCGTGATGCCAACACATCATCTCATCCATGTACCTTTTCAGAAGAAGGTATGGGGAACAATAAACATGTCTGCTTAGAAAAGGCCATGTTATTCTGCTCTTCTTTGGACCGCCCACTCAAGAGGCCGAGATCTGGTCATCCTCTTAACACTCCCTGGAAACCTGTTTAGGAATCCACAGAAGGATAAGAAGCCATGTGACAGCATGGTGATGGTACTTCTTGGGGATGCTATGCAGTTTTTCCTGGAATGGCCTACAACTTGAACGTATACCACTGCTAACCGAACTCCAATGTCAAGAGGAAGGAAAGGCACCAAGTTCAGATGGGCTCTGAGAGGGGACAGCTTCAAGAATTTAGACAGAGACACTTGAGCTACCAGCCAAGATGGGAGTAACAGGAACTGAATTTACTCTTCCATACGAAATAACCAAAAACCTGACAAAATAGGCAAAAAAACCCCAGCTTTTTGATACTTAACATCAGGAAACAAAAACCAATGATCACTGAGAGACGTGAACAAAAAGACTCCCCCAGCTTACTGACCTAAGAGAGTTTCCAGACCGAGGCACAGGAAGGCGGAAGCCACGAGAAGCCTGGTGGATTCGCCAAGTTAAGGAGATGCTGCTAAGTACTTAACGGAGTGGTGATCGGAACACGCACAGGAGGACAGTAATCTAGCCTGAGGATAGAACCAACTGAAATGATCACAGGTAACAGTACCAGGTACCCAGACAAGGCCAAGAATATAGCCTGTTCCCATCAGCAAGAGTAGAAGAATTTCAGATTCACAGGGCATTGAATAGAAGGCTCTGGGGTGCGGGGGTCGTGAGATCGAGCCCCGTGTCAGGTTCTAAGCTGGGTATGGAGTCTACTTAAGATTCTCTCTTGCTCTCGCTCTGCCCCTCCTGCTTGCTCTCTCTCTCTCTCTCAAATAAATAAATAAATCTTTTAAAAAATAATAAAATTTAAAAGGGAAAGGGTGGGGCGCTGGGGTGGCTCAGTCAGTTGAGCAGTTTACTCTTGATTTCGGTTCAGGTCGTGATCTCAGGGTCCTGGAATGGAGTCCATGTCAGGCTCTGCACTCAGCAGAGAGTCTGCTAGAGGATTCTCTCCCTATCCCTCTGCCCTTTCCCCTCCTCTCTCTCTCTCTCACTCTGTGTCTCTCTCAAATAAATTAATCTTTAAAAAGGGAAAGAGCATCAGTGAGTTGTGGCCCCACTTCGAAGGGTGAGTACACTCCAGCTCACTTTCGCTGGACAGTTGGTCCCACAGTGTGGACAGATATGTGCTCTGGAGTCACAGATGATAGCACAGGTAACTCTTTCCTGATGAGATCGAACCTGTTATTTCTGTACAGTTAGCGGGCATCAACTAACACCTCCCACACAGGAGAGAATGGCAGGTCAAGAGGGCATGCACGAGATGAGCCACTGAGTGCCCTGAGTAAGAATGAACCACAGTCCTGTGTGTAGAGCACCTTGAAATGGGCACACACACACACGCGCGCACACGTGCATGCACAAACGGCTAAGCACTAGGCCATGCCACCCATCCCTACCATGAGCGTACAACTAACACTTAACTTCTCACTTTGTAAATCACACGGAGGCCATTTATTTCCCAGCGTATCTTGTAAAAGAGGGCTATAACAGAGAAATCAGTAGGTTAAATTTACCACAATGTAAAACAACACACACGATGGATTTAGAACAGAACCGCAGCTTTATCCTCATTGGTTCCTTTGCAGAGAAAGACACATTATGACTTTAATATTCCTCTTTTCACTTGTAAAGCAGAGAAAAGAAGCATTAGTTGCCTGTTAAGCACTGAACATTGATCTTTATCCTAAACACAGAATATATCGAAATACCAGATTGGTTTTCAGAGAAGCCCTTAATTATGCTAATCTACTGTCCTGAATCATAAAGGAATACTGAATATTAATGAGAAACAGAATAGCTTTCATACACAGTAAATAAAATTAGTTAGCCAGGCCCATCAACATGATTTAAGTCATCGTTTACAGAAAAATAGTATTGCTTCAATTAATTAGGTAACACATTTTTCAAAGGTCAGGAGCATGAAACCAATCAGCTTGCTTAAATTAAACATCCCTTTCAACAAATAGGAAAAAAAATGTACAAAGGCAATATTGTAAAAATAAAACAACAAATAAGTTAGACCATTAACTCCAAAACTAAAATTTAGTCAAAAGGCATTAAGTTCCCTTTGTTTTAACAAGAAATGAAATGTTTTTCCTTAGAAACTCTAACTCCGATGGATAAACATATTACAAGAAACCACAAAAACCCACTGCCGCATCTGCTTTTCTATAAACACACAGGATATCTTCTGGAAAACAAGCCACATCGAAAGCTGAACTCCATTAAATAATCCACTCTACATTTGCTTGTCAGATCTCAGAAGAACAACAAAACCCACAAAATATTATATCCATTTTGCAACATCTTGTATAACTAAGCCAAAACTGACAAGTAGAAATCCAAATCATGTTATTTTAATTTTTTTATAATAATTTTTAGGTTTAAATAAATAAAAAATACTAATTTCAGTTTTCATTTCCTTTTAGTATATTTATATTATTCAGTCACTTCCGTTAGGACTAAGCAAACCGCACATTGACTTTTTTCAAATGGTTTCTCTGCTGCCCCCTTCTGCCTAAACAAAACACAGGAAGCAGGTTCCCCAGATGTCAAAAATATCTGAAAGCCAAGGCTAACAGGACGCAAAATCCAGACTGGCATGAAGACTTGATTATCTCGTTTTTTTTTTAAAGAAGTTTTTCATTTTGCAACAGAAATCATTTCGTGTGCATCCTGAAATCTGATCCCTATGTCAGGTTTTGCAAACCCAGTGATGACAAGGGAAGGCTCCCCCTTGCTCATGCTTACTCTGCTAAGTACGAAGCAACTTAGGAATCCATTTTGTCATGCATGCAGCCAGTAATCTCACGTTTATGGTAAAAAAAAAAAAATTACTACTTTAAAAATTGGGTCTCTTTATTCCCCAAACACAATGGAATAATATTATTTCTCATCACTGGTCAAATGTACATATTCTTGCCATGATGGGATTTCTCTCCGTTGGAATATATAAAGTAAGAGTTACAATGTCATGACGATTGATTACCTATCCACCTCAGTATCATTGCAACGTAGCACATAGGACATATATTCCTATGAGGTGAATAACAATAGCTACACGATGCTGATAATGAACTGTTAAAGCAAAGGGATGACAAGAAAAACAGTGGTTCTAAAAATGCAGGTATGTTATCAGTAACCAAGAATATAAACCCAAAGCACCATAAAATTTTTACAAATAATTATTTTCTTTAGTAAAAGGCAAAAGATTTATGCAATCTGAAGGGAAACCAGAGTATACAAATAATTATTTTCAAAATACAGTAGAGAATATATTTAAGGAACAAAAAGTAGCTGAACACAACTCTGCCTTCTAGTTTATTGTCCCAAAATTCAAAAGTTAGAGAAAATTTTCAAAATAAAAGAAGCAGAAGACATCATAAGTGCTACCCCGAAGGCCACTGAAAGGGCAAAAATTGTTTTAAAAGCAGCCTAAGAGGGGCGCCTGGCTGGCTCAGTCGGAGGAACATGCGACTCTTGATCTCAGGGTCATGAGTTCGAGCCCCATGTTGGGTGTAGAGAATACTTAAAGAAATAAACTTAAAAAAAAATTTTTTTAAAGCAGCCTATGAGATTTTCCCAAGTATAGAGTGTCCAACAAAACATATAATTTCAGAAGATATAACTCAATTCCATCCTTCATCTCAAATCCCCCAAAGATGCACAGACATACATTCGACAGCTGCATTAAACCCACGGGGAAGGGATCCATGCTGGTCCCTGTAGAATATGGCCCACCTCCACCCAGTGATCAAATGACCCAGGCTGGAACTATCACTTATGCCTACTCAGGAACGTCAGTGATGGGAAACATTAAAAAAACAAACAAACTGAGGAGTACCTATTTCTGTTCATTTCATGCCGGCTCTATTACTGCCCTAACAAATCCTCTACTCTCAAATACCTATTCTCTCTTCTTCGTTATGAAGAGATCTTTGCCTTTTTAAAAAAATATATGTGTTAAGTATCAGCACTGTGTGAAACTGAAAAGGAGCTTTATTTAAAGGTATAAGGCATAGCCTCTGTTTGGCTTTTCTACCTTCTTCCTTCTTCCTCAATGGAGGCATGAGAGCTGATGCTCTGTAGCCACTTTCAACCACGTTGGACCTTAAAGGTGAAAGCCAGGTGCAGCACAGCCAGAAGATTTTATTTATTTATTTTAGGGAGAAAGAGAGAGGGCGGAGGGGGGCAGAGGCAGAGGGCGAGGGAGAGAGAGAATCTTAAGCAGGCTCCACGCTGAGCGCAGAGCCCGACACGGGGCTCAATCTCACGGCCCTGGGATCATGACCTAAGCCAAAGTCAAGAGTAGGACTCTCAATTGACTGAGCCACCCAGGCACCCCTAACCTCTGAGGACTTTTTAAAGCTGCTGTTCTAGCCCCAGAATCCTCATCTCCAGACTTCTTCACATGAGCCTATAAAGTCCTGGATGTACACCACTGTAGTTGGGTCTCTCTTCCTTGCAGCCAAATATTAGTTCTAACTAGTGCATTAGTCTTGAACGACTCTCCATCAGCCATCAGATGTCCCAAACCCTGCTGCCTTTCCAGCTTCACTTCCTGTCACACTACACCACCTTTCCTAAGAACGCTCTTCCCTATCCTGCCCTAAATGTTCACAGATCAGGTTCCTCTGCCTGAAACCAGACCTCAACCCACCCACTACTGGCTTATGAAATTCCCAGCCTCCTGTCCTAAACTCAGCAGTCATTCCTGTGTGGTCTTTGCTGGCCTTCCCTCTCCTAGCCCAAGGGAGGGTCCCCTGTGTTGCCTCTCATCTCTCCCTCCACCAACATCCCACTCTACTTGTTGGATTTTAATCATCTGTGTGTGTGTCTGACTCCCACAGTCCCTGTGCTCAAGAGCAGGAGGTATGCCATGTTCGTCTCTGCTTCCTTAGTATTTGGTACAGAGCCTGACTCATGGCCTTGACAAGATGGCCAATATTTTGATTTTTATAAATAAATGATGGGTCACAGGCCAGCCAAACTTGAATGCGATTTGTTCTGTGAAATCATTATGCTTAACCCAACCTCTCCCTCCTGTGTGCCTCCAGAACACGCTGTACATACCACTGAATAATGCACTGGGGCTAGCTATTTACACACTTGCGTCTTCTGCTTGACAGTGAGATCCAGACGGGCAGGGACCACGTATTATAAAAGCTGGTATCCCAACCCCAAGCACTGAGCCTGACTCACAACACCTGCTCAATAAATATTTACTCGGTGTTGACAAAAAAAAATGACTAAATGAAGAAGGGTTTTCTTTGATCTCACGTTCATTGCACATTGCTACAGTGGGGATACAAAATGAGTAAGATATAGTCCTTGCTTTGAGAAGGCTAGGTGTAATAATAACCAGAAAGTATGATTACACCTTTTAAGACAGAGCATCATGTTGTATCTGCGATCTTTAGCCTGTTTTATGTACTAGTCTTTAAACATTTTGTAATACTGAAGGCAAAACAAAAGTAATCTTTTACTACAGTGTAATCCTAATACATATTTCTTGTTCTATAAGTATTTAAAAAACCCACCTAGTAAATGTGTAGCAACAAAGAACCACTTGGAAACTATTCTTTAGGTTGCAAATTGAGTCAGAAAATGGCTAACTGCCTTTCTTCCCTCAAGTTTGTTTCACTTGACTTTCCAGCATTCGGGTGAATTTTGAAACTCCACCCATTGTGCCAAGGACACCGCTTTCTCAAATTATTCTTCATTTTAATTGTAATCTTTTAAATATGAAAGAGCACAAAATTCCTCAAAATATGCCTGTTAAAATAAACAGAGGTCAATTTGAGATACTTTTCATCTAGATATATTTTTTGGCCTAGATATTTAATTTTCAGTTTATTCCCAGGCAAGTAACAAAGTTGATTATTTTTCTTTCCTGTCCTAAAATTAATAGCAGCTAATGCCAGAATCTTTTAATGAAGAATAAAGACTTGCCCTACAGGGAGGTAACTACAGAAAGTAGGAAGAATGTACTATTCTGGAACCTAGCCCTAAAATGAGTAATCCGTGGTCTCATTCTGGGATGAAAACATGATGTTAATGACAGCATCTGGGGACACCACCAATGACAGTATCACAGCACAACACAAGAGTGCTACTAAAGGACATCTAATCAAACAAAATATCGTGAGCTAATTAAAATACCCCACGCTCGGAGCGCCGGGTGGCTCAGTCAGTTGAGCTGAAGACACTTGATTTTGGCTCAGGTCGTGATCTCGGGGTCCTGGGACTGAGCCCTGTGTCTGTCTCCCGGTGCAGCACAGAGGCCACTTGTCTCTTTCCCTCTGCCCCTCCCCCACCCCAGCTGGGTGCACGACTCTCTCTCAAATACATCTTAAAAAAAAATTTTCCATGCTCAGAGTAAAACTCTAGCTCACACATACCTGTATCCTCTTTTGTAGTAACCTACACCACCTCCAGTGAGCTATAGTGATATTCAAAAATATTCACATTTTCAAGGGAAAAATCCCTTTTCATTTTTTCAAATTTGAAAAATAAACACACTTTATAGAATGTCTGAAAAGGAAAGACTGATCCTCTAGGAGGAAAGAATAAAAAAAGGGAATTCCCAATGTTTTCCTGAGTCAAGTAGACACAGTATCAAGAATATATATCAGTCGTAACCACACACATTTACATATTCTTACAAAAGTGTATTCATACATGATGGTATTAAGAATTTTGAAAATGATTCCTTGCTGCTAAGTGACAAATGTTAAGCTGAAAACATCTGTCATGTATTTCAAAAATAATACCCTAAATATTAATCCTATTACATGTTAATGAAATACCCCCAGTTGCCAAGTAATTTTCAAGAATGTACCAACTCATTAAAGAAAACAATCACATACTTGACTAAGGGACACGTATCATTTAACTCTTAGCTGAATCTTTTCATTGAACTCTAGGTGGTCATCATGACAAGCCCAAGTTTATGACATAGCTGGAGCTCAGTAACCAAATGCAAGATGGCCGCATGTGTGGTGATGGGGCCAAACCCAGCTGATGCCCTAAACAAGGAAACCAAGCAAATGTGCCCCTGCTATCCAGAGCTCTTTTCAGACCTGTACTAAAATACACAATGCAAAGTACAGCAGTTATTAACTTCAGGCAAATCCTGTGGTTCCCAGAGGAGGCATAATTTAAATCTACAGATCATGGAATTAATTCATAAGAAGTTTCTGTCATGAGAAAACACACTCTGAGTTTTTTGGCTTTCATTCTGATTTTCAGGGAACATGAGATCTAGAATATTCAGTGAAGGGCAGTTAAAGAGAAAGATTAAAGGGGAAATCAGAGACTGTTCTTTACAGTGAATTCTCTTCCTTTCCTACCCTGTTCTCTCACCAAATACTGAACAGCTTTAGTCAACTATGGAGCTCAAAACCACAAAAATCCAGAATTTTGAGGAGCCAGAACAACTGTCAGATGATAAGGGGAGCTGAGCATGTTCAGAGCCATCCAGGATTAAAGAAAACTTTATGGTACAAGCACCGGAGGGCCAAAGATAAGAACAGCCCCTCTATGCAACAGCCTAAGTCATCCTGTGTTGTAAACGATGCACGTCCTAACGGTGGCAGTCCTTGGTTTGCATCTTTAGATTTTTGTCCCTAATAAAAATGAAGCTACTAACATTGTATTGTATACTTTTATTGGTTTACATGGGTAGTATATTAAGTCCAAAAGACCTCATAAAACCATCACACAAAAATGCATGCTGTCTTGGGGCGCCTGGCTAGCTCAGTCAGTGGCATTTGACTCTTGATCTCGGGGTCATGAGCGAGCCCCACATTGGGTGTAGAGATTACTTGAAAAAAAAACTTTTTTTTAGAAGATTTTATTTATTTATTTTAGAAAGAGAAAGAGAGAGCACAAGCGGGGGGGGGGGGGGGGGGGGGGCGGGGGGTAGAGAGAGGGACAAACAGCACGGAGCCCTAGGTGGTACTCAATCCAAGGGCCTTGAAATCATGACCTGAGCTGAAACCAAGAGTCAGAGGCTTAATCGACTGAGCCACCCAGGCATCCCTACCTCGGAAAAAAACCCTTTAAAAATCCATTCTGTCAAATCTTCCCTGGTTTTTGTTCTTCTAAGAACTGTATGGTTTTCTATAGGAATTATCCAAGTCATACACCCCCCGCACCAAAGGTTGGGATTATTTCTCTATCTGGTGGTGCCAACAGCTTTCCTTCTTGTCAGTGCCCCACACGATCAGGTCATCATCGCATTCCTGTCACTATCCCCCATCACTGTGTTCATCTATAAATACATTACCTTTTCTTTATTTTTCAATCTCTCCCTTTAAGATCCTTTTCAGAATAAAATTTTTGTCTTTGTCTATACCTCTCTGCTAAGGCTTAATACCACACCTTTTGCATAACAGATGTCAATAAATGTTTGTTGAATTCGTGATAAATTCCTCTGCTACTATCATTAGGAAAGCAGCACTCAGTTTTGGTAAGTGAAAAATAATCTCTTTCTAAGGTACTTTAACCTATATATTGGCCTTAGTTCTGTTACAAACTGGCTCCTGATGTGGGACAAGTCATTAAACTCCCCAGGTTTCAGTTTTCTCATCTGTTCAACATGAAATTGGCCAAGGTGATGTTTTTTTAAAAATTTATTTATTTATTTATTTATTTATTTATTTATTTATTTGAGAGAGAGAGAGTGCGTGCACAAGCACATGCCAGAGGAGGGGATTTGGGGCAGAGGGAGAGAATCTCAAGCAGACTCTGCACTGAGCTCATAGTCCAACTCGGGGCTCAATCTCTCGACCCTGAGATCACGACCTGAGCCAAACCAAGAGTTGGACTCAACCGACTGAGCCACCCAGGTGCCCCATGGCCAAAGAACTTTCAAAAAAAGTTTTTTCTGCAATAAAAGACTATAATCCTATGGATTTTTTTTAAGGCTGTATCAACTGAATCAGTGTCTAAAATTATCTGAAGGTAGCTAAAGAAATTGCATAATATTGAAAAATGCTGTGCACAAATAAGAAGATGAAGTTTGAGAAGAGCCAATTTCCTAACATGTATTGACCATCTATTAAGTGTAACACACTGTCCTAGGCAATATAAGTACACGAAAATGCACAAGACCATCCATAGGGCTTTCAATCTAATGTAGGAGATGGATAAGTAAAAGACAAACTATAATGTAAGGGAGATGACATAAGTGCTGGAAAGTGACACAAATAACATAATTTTATAAAGACAACAGGATGTGATGTCTCCAGCTAGACGGTGTCTTATGGTCCCAGACAGAGACCTGGACAGCCTCGCCCCAGCCACCCATGACACTGCAATCGAGTGTGATCTTCCTCTTAAAACACAATCTGATCATATTTCCCTAAATGATTTTCTGATAGGTCAACAATTATGGGACTTCACTCTAGCTGGCAAGTGTGTTGATACCAGCAATTAAAACCATGAATAATCTTCCTTCATGCTCCACATACTGAGGTAGAATCCACAGCCGATCCCTCTCTGACAAAACAAAACAAAACCCCATGAAATGAATACAAATTAAGTCATTAGAATACAACTTTTACTCTTAAGACTATGTACTGACCCTTCATATCAAATTAAAGACAAGGTCCCGCGTGCCTCTGTGGGAAAGGTGCTGACCACATTGCATATAGTGGGTCTGTATGACCAAGAAACCAGTGCTTTCTAGAAGCAAGTCTTCAGATATCTCCTGCTTCTGGTATAGACAGTCCAAAAAAAGAGTAAACAAAAACCAAAATAAACTTTTTAAAAAACCAGCATTAAGGAGGCAACCAGTGAGTGTACACTAATGCCGAAAATACAGCTGAGAACTGTGACTGAGCAGTTAGAAGGAAATAAATATTCTGAGGGAGTGCTGACATATCATAAAAGATACCTTGGCATAACTAAGGAATAGAAGAAAGAGAACAGCAAAAGTGACGCTGATCTTGATCAGAAGTGGTGACGGGGACTCCGAAAAATAGACAAGTATCAGTATGTGGCCTGAAACTTCGATGACCAGAGAAAAAGAAAACACCAAGAAATAGTTCTGTAATCAGAAAGGGGATGGGGGGCGCCTGGCTGGCTTAGTCGGGGGAGCGTGCAACTCTTGATCTCGGGCTCGTGAGTTCAAGTCCCAAGGTGGGTGTAGAGATTACGTAAATAAATTAAGCTTAAAAAAAAAAAAGAAAGAAAGAAAGAAAGAAAAGAAAGGTGGGGAACAGGAGTGTCATCTACCTACCCATTCTATCCCCTTTATACCTAAGAACCTTTGGGGAATCTGTTAGCTGTATCTGAAGAGGGGCCTGGGGAGTTAGGAGAATTAGAAGCCACCTGAACAGACTTCGGGATTCCCAGAAACTAGCAGTCTGGAAAGTGCTACAAGCAGAACAGTTCTAGAACACCGAGGGGCACTTGTAAGTGATGCAGCGTGCTACACAGCACTGCAGGCTGGGGAGGGCACAAGTCCTACAGGCCAGCAGTTCTCAAGGGAGAGAACCCCGAGTGGGCGATGTGGGGTGTGTTTCGTTACCATAGGGCATTTGTGAGGCTGGAGCCAGCCAAGCTGGAGAGAATTATTCTGCATCCTGCAAGTCTTTCAAATGTCCCACCAAGTTTTCTTGTAGATGAGAAATTCCTGTTTATAATGACCTAAACGTAGAGCCCAAATCCCCTTTCCTTACAGACACAAAGTATTTCTTGTACATCTTCAGATATATTGAGTTTTCAAAGATTGCAACTTCCTTGAATGTAAATCAAGGAAGGATTATACTTTGTTTTGTTTGGAACAATACCAAGACTTGTTCACCATTTTGGAAAAACATGTCACCAACTCATGGTGTTTTAGTTACTAATACAACACACCTGCATCAATCTACAGATGTTATGTTTATATAATATAGACGGAGAGGACATAACAGATGTAGATGTTACATTTACGGTGATTCTGTGTGTTTGTGTATGCCTATTTAGACCTTATTTCAAAGTTTCAAATATAACAAACTTTTGCCAATACTCAGTTGAAAGTTCTACTTTTCTTTAATCCAAACTTCCCTATTACAAGTAGGTTCAAACATCTGATTACTTCATTGCGTTTCCTAGAACAGTCCTGGGCAAGTATTTCCAGTCAAATGCATTCAAAGTTATCTTTCTTTTTTATTTATATTACAATTAGAGCATGATTTTAATTTTAAAATTATGTGTATACATGTTTATGTAATCTATAAATTTCATTTCAGAAGTAAAGCGGGGGGGGGGGGGGGGTTCCAAAATGTGTTATAAAGAAGGGAAACTGTATGGCGTAGGGTTGGTAACTACTCTGTTAGCTGCATCAGAGAGAAGCTAGAGTGGATTCTGATATCCTCATAGAGAAAGGCAAAGGGCAAAAGTATCAAAAGTTGATGCAAGCACTGAAAAAGAAAACACTGCCTGGTCATGAATAGCAGAGGGAGATGCTCACAGATTAGCGGAAAAGCAGGATCAGAATCGATCAGATGCAGCATGGAGCCGGTCCACATCAGTAGCTGACCATCTCTCAGCACAGCAAAGGCATAAGCTTTCCTGTCAACACCTGCAGCTTAGATGAGCCGGAATATGTCCAGAAACACTGGTGTTGCGGGACGATGATTCTCTATCTGAAAGCATTCGACAAAAGACAGGAACTCCTCCTGCTGTTGAAGAATGCTCTCTTTTCTGCTTTATTCTAAAGAACTAATTTCTAAACTGGTCTAATCCATACACTCACTGCAGAGGTGCAGAGACACAGGGCAGACATAAGTGGAGAGAAGAGGTAGCTAACCTGGGTGTATACGTAGTGTATTGTAATTTCTATTATCAGAGTTACATCTTATTAGTATTAGTATTAAGTAATGACCTGTTATTATTACCAAGTTGTACTCCACATGGCAAGGGCAGAGATGGAGACACAAAGCAAAACCCTATTTGGTAGAATTACTAATTTTACTAATCATATGCCTTCAACTCTCTGTTCAAATATCACCTCAGTGAGACCTGAAGACTCCCTATTTAGAACCGCAGTCTATTCCAGAATCCTACACTCCTAAGCCCTATGATGATGCTGAATGTTGTCCCACAGCTCTGATGAATTTCTATCATTTTACATCACTTACTCATTTATCATGGTTATTGCTGCTTCCTGGTACTAAAATATAAGCTCCATGAGGGGAGGAGCCTTTGCCTATTTTGTTCGCCTTATATCCCAGTATCTACAACAGTGCCTGGAATATAGTAGGAGTCCAATACATGTTTGTATATGAAAAATAGCACCTACCATTTACTGAATGCTTTCTATGGGTCACAAACACTAAGTGTTCTACAGAGAGGAATCTTATTGAATCCTTACTTAAAAAGCCTGGGAGGTAAATATTATGAATTGCCATGTTAAAGATGAGCAAACTGGAATTTAGAGAAATAAAGGAAGTTGTTCAATGTGGTATGGCCAATGAGCAGAGGAGCTGGTACTCAAGTCAAGCCCAGGTAGTCTGACTTGAAAGCCTATCCTCCAGTCAACACCATGGACCTTAGTAGAGCTCAGATGCTGTCCTTCTCCCTTCAGGAGATGAAAGAGGACTTTGGATTAGTGAGCCTCAATGTTTATCCCATGTTTGCTCATTGAGGCCCCCAGCAAAATAAGCAAGATGAAAAATACTACATACTATTCATTTATTTGAGAGAGAAAGAGAGAGAGAGCATGCAGGTTCATGAGCAGGGGAGGGGCACTGGGAGAGGGAAAGACTCTTCTAGCAGACTTCCCACTGAGCATGGAGCCCAACTCGAGGCTCGATCTCATGACCTGAGATCATGACTTAAGCCAAAATCAAGAGTTGGAACCCCAACCGACTGAGGCACCCAGGTGTCCTGAAAAACAGTATCTTAATATATCTGTATTTTTAATACCTCATGTTGGGGTCATGAAAGGTTTAACAGGTAATTGTTGACTTAACACCTTAAAAACAAAGAAAGACCTGCACCTGAAACAAAAGGAAATTTATTTATCAAATGCAGTAAAAATGGAAACGAAGAACACAGCAGAGCACGGTTGATCTCAGCTTCCCAAACTGACATTTTATATTTTCTCATTTGGTCCAACTGGCTTTGAGGGACTAACCTTTTGACATTCGGTGCTTTTCCCTTTCAACCCGCAGCATCTTCTGCTGCATGTTCACTATTCAAAGTAGACCAAAGGGAACAATGACAGTCTGCAGCTATTATTCTGCCATTTAATCAAACCTGAATAAAGCGCTTGTGCACAGAAGGGAAGAGAAATGTGTCAAGGGACTCACTACAGGTTACGTGAAGAGGCTGCCAGGATGGGACTCATCAGTTCGCATAAGATGAGTAATTTCTCCATCAGGATTGAGGAGGTTCTGCACACATTTCTTTCTCTCTTTTTTTAGGACTGAAAATGGAGAGAACAATTTCTCAGCACCTGTTAGCTGGTGAGGCGAACACTGTAAATTCTTGACATATAAATAATCATGAACCCACAGCAGAAAATACTTCTCTAGGCGGCCCTTCACTGAACTGGCTCGTGTATATTCAAAGTTAAAGTTATGGTAAGTCAAATATAACACTGTAGCTACAACTACTCCAGTTTAAAGGCAGAGATACTTGGGGGGCACCTGGGTGGCTCAGTGGGTTAGGCATCCAACTCCTGATTTCAGCTCAGGTCCTGATCTCAGGGTCCTAGGATTGAGCCTCGTCTCAGGCTCCCAGCTCAGCATGGAGTCTGCTTGAGGATTCTCTCTCCCTCTCCTTCTGCCCCTCCCCACTCTCCAAAATAAATAAATAAATCTTTTAAATGTGTGTGTGTGTGTGTGTGTGTGTGTGCACACATACATACACACAAAAGGTAGCCCCAAATCCCTCAGCTTCTCTGCCCTTCCACATATCATTCTCAGACCTGCATATCTTCAGTGGTAAGAACAGAGAAATTTTTCAAACTGAGCTCCAATTCACAAGCACTGTACCAATTTTATACCCCTGAAAACCTGAAAATTTTAAATTACAAAACAGATAACTCAGAAAGACTGCATCCCATAGGAAGATCAACTGATGCTAAAATGTACTGATTCGTATAGAGTGACTGCCCTTTGAAAATTCAAAACCACATCACTCAAAAAAAATTTACAACCTATATTTATTATTTGAAAAGAAGCTACAAACCTTAAGTGAAAACAGTGTATTTCTGTTTTCAAAATCCAATTTTACTCTCCTTGTATAACAGAGAATTTTAATCTCTTCCTAATCACAGAAGAAAAGGCTATTTGGATTAAAAGCAGTAGTTATGTGTCACTCGCTGCACTTTAGATGGCTCTGACCTTTTTGAAAGAGATCAGTTTTGCATTTCCATTTCTCCTACCTTAACTATTCTAATGGCTTAAGAGCTGGACTCCCTCTTTCTGGTGCCTTGACTTTCTAATCTGTCATTGACACTATTACCAGAATTATCTTATTAAATCATCAGAATCATGCTATTCTCCTGCTTAGAAACTTTAAATAATTCCCTATTTCCTACAGAATAAAGTCCAACTTTCATACCAGAACATTCCAGAAACCCCACGATCAAAGCCTGCCTCACCTTTCCAGTCCCCTATATCACAACAAAGTTCAACATACCCTGGCTTCAAGGACCAGGAACACACCAAGTCCTTTCTGTGGGTCTAGGACTTTCTGACATGGCTCCTTCAGTCCCTCCATTTATCTGCCACTGATATATAAAAATCAACTTTACTCCACACATATCCTACTTTCTTCATGAAGATATTTTCAATACTCATAGTCATAACTGTTCGTTTCTTTGCATTCCCATGACACACAGATTTTATTTCTAGAATGATAATTATTTTATCATGATTAGTATTATAGGTGGTTCTCTGCATTGCCCTCTTTCCCACTACTGTTTAAGATCAAAGATCCAATCTGTTGACCTTCAGATAACCAGAAGTTCCTAAAAAAGAACTATGTACATGATGGTTTTACAGTGAATGTTTGCTGAATCAAAGAATAAATGAATCAAACAATCAACCAATCAATCCATAACAAGGGGAAAAGGCAAAGCTTTGAGTCAAATCACAGGGCTTTGAGCACCTGCACTTATACACATCATCACCATGGGTTTTTCAGGATATAACATAAACACACCAACCTTGTGTGTGTGTGTAAGCATATGCACACATGCATGTATCTACAACACATGGATACTGAAAATCAAAAGTTCAATACCATTTAGAATTGTCCAAAAAAATGAAATGTCATTATAAATCCAATAAAACATGTATGGAACTCATATGATGAAAACAACACAACACTGATGAAAGAAAACATAGACGGTCTAAATAAATAGGTCAACATGTAATATTCATGGATTGGAAGACCCCACACAGTAAAAATGTAAATTCTCCCCAAATTAATATACAGGTTAAATGTAATTACTATCAAAATTCCAGCAACAATTTTTGTAGATATACACAAGATTATTCTAAAATTTATTTAAAAATACAACGGAACCAGAATAGGTAAAACAATTGTGAAAAAGAGTAAAGGGAGCGGTATCAGTCTACCCGATTTCAAGACATTACATAGCAATAGTGATCAAGACTGTATGGTATTGATAGAGGCATAGACACACAGACCAGTGAAACAGAATAGAGAGTCCAGAAATAATGATAAAATCCTGAGCTATAGGATTAGGCAAAGAGCTCTTAGACTCAACACCAAAAGCACTATCCAGAAAATGAACATACTGATAAACTAAACTTCATCAAAATTTAAAATTTTTGATCTGCATAAGACCAGCTAAGAGGATGAAAAGATAAATTACGGACTAGGAACACACCATTTGTAAAGCATGTATCTGATAAAGGACTAGTATCCAGTATATATAAAGAACTCTCAAAATTCAACAGTTTGTAATTTGAACATTTGATTTAATGCAAAAAAGGTAACTTTCCCAAAGTATGTCATATAAATCAACTCATATGGCATGACTGAGGAAAAAGCAGAATATCATGAGCATTCCACTCCCAGGCTCTTGGAGTTCTTGAAAAGGATAGTTGTTCCAATTCTCACCAAGTCAGAAAAGAATGAGAATGTTTTCCATAGCAAATATCCATACTTTACTAAATGGAGAAGCCAGAAAGAAGGTTGTTTTTTTAAAATAAATAAACACTTTTCAAAAGGCCTGAATGTTATTAAACTTGCTATCTAATGATAATATCTCACTGTCCCTTCAGTAGTTTTAAATTTTGTTTTCTGGGGGCGCCTGGGTGGCTCAGTTGGTTAAGCGACTGCCTTCGGCTCAGGTCATGATCCTGGAGTCCCGGGATCGAGTCCCACATCGGGTTCCCTGCTCAGCGGGGAGTCTACTTCTCCCTCTGGCCCTCCCCCTCTCATGCTCTCTCTCTCTCATTCTCTCTCTCAAATAAATAAATAAAATCTTTAAAAAAAAAAAAAAAGAATCAGACGCTTAAATTTTGTTTTCTGTAGTTGCAAATTTGTATGAAAAGAAGCCTAAGCCTAAGAGGCTCATCTGATACAACAGCTTACCTCACCTAAACCCATGATTCTTGATTCACATCATCATTCTTGGCAATTATTAATGGAGGGAGGGCTGTGGCTTTATCAGGAGCTGCAAGAAAACCTCTGAAAACAATTGAAACATTCTCTTTCATGAACATATTTAAGAAAAAACAGCAAAGCGGGGTGCCTGGGTGGCTCAGTCACTTGAGCGGCTGCCTTTGGCTCAGGTCATGATCTCAGGGTCCTGGGATTAAGCCCCACATCGGGCTCCTTGCTCAGCGGGGAGCCTGCTTCTCCCCTGCCTGCCATTCCCCCTGCTTGTGCTCGCTCTCTGTCTCTGTCTCTCTTCCTCTCTCTCATTCTCTCTGTATGAAATAAATAAATAAATAATCTTAAAAAAATAAATAAAAATAAAAATTAAAAAACAGCAAAGAGAAAGAGAGAGAGCAATAAACTCAACTGCTGTCAAAATAATTCTTGAAAATGTTTCACTATCCTAATTACAGCCACAATGAAGTAAGCAAATGACACTGCTGCAGCTATTATAATTATAATTAAAATTGTACCCTAAGTTTTCATTTTAAACTCTATAATTAAACCATTGCCATCTATAAACTAAAGTTACTTCAAAAAAACATATTATTTTTCTGATCAGCTTTTTTAAAATGTATGATATTTAGACCAAAAGAACCCATTTCCATATACAGGCAAAGATGGCCCTGGGGAAATGACTAGTGAACCTTCAGGTAAAATGACATTTTAACCTTCCTTTACAAACCACATCTCCTACCTGGTTTCATAAGAACATCAGCTCACTTTGTCACTTGCTGTATTACATTAAGAAAAATGTTTTTATTTTCTCACCTTTCCTTCTAGAAGTGGCATATGACTGACAGTTCAAGAGGAATAGCGTTTACTTGAAAATACTTTCTTTTAGAAATACTCCAAAGGTATATTCCAACCTAAACTCCTTTAAGACATACTCTAAATTGGGGATTTTCATATAAAATATATGTATTCACCTCAGCTAGATGACATATACAATTGATAGATAATCTAGATAATTTATAAATTTTGTAGGTGAAATTTAAATTACACATCAATAATATAATTTTCATAAGATAAGTTAACACACTATTTATATGCCCCTAGCAGGTCCACTAATATGCTTCAGGATCCATGAACCTTTGAAATTAAATGCAAATTCCGTATGTGTGTGCACATGTGCTTAGCTTTTAACAGTTTCTCAAAAGAATCTATAAACCAAAAAAGTTAAGAATCACTGGCTTTTTCCCAAATGGCCATTATATTATTTACCTAAAAGTAGCATGAGGAAAAGGGGACATAGCGCCCTCTAACTTTTAGAGGGCTTAAGTAACTATGGAGTTTTCTATTTACTTCCACACCTCTATGTAATTGAAATGGGTTTACCAAATATTCCTTTTTTCCCACTCCTTTTGAATGACTCATTTTTCATTTCCACTCAAGCACTAAATAACAGCCACTTTAAAAGGATGCATATTTTCACATCAAGCCAATCTAAAAATTATGTTCCCTAGAAAATGTTCAGTCAAACCACAAAAAACATTAGGCACATATGCCAGAGGGGCTGCTCTTTGGTCCCCTGGTTAGTGCTGAGGTAGGCAACAGGAGCTAGAGATGTAAAAGAGCTTCTCAGAATTCAAACCATAGCAGTATTTTTAGTGCATGAAAATTACTATTATTTAAAATGCTGGGGTGCCTGGGTGGCTCAGTTGGTTGGGCATCTGCCTTCGGCTCAGGTCATGATCTCAGGCTCCTGGGATAGAGCCCCGCATTGGGCTCCCTGCTCAGCAGGGAGTCTGCTCTTCCCTCTCCCTCTGTGCTCTCTCTCCCTCTCTCTTTCAAATAAATAAATAAAATCTTTTTTTTTTAAGATTTTTTTAATTTATTTATTTGACAGAGAGAGACACAGTGAGAGAGGGAACACAAGTAGGGGGAGTGGGAGAGGGAGAAGCAGGCTTCCCGCCTAGCAGGGAGCCTGATGCGGGGCTCGATCCCAGGACCCTGGGATCATGACCTGAGCCGAAGGCAGACGCTTAACGACTGAGCCACCCAGGCGCCCCATAAATAAAATATTTAAAAAATGATAATAATAAAATAAAATGCTAATACACTCATACAAATTGAAAAAGTAAATCTTCTGCCTTGATACGTTGATGAGCTACAATGGTTTGGTCATCTACGTGAAGGCTTTTCAGTCCAAACATGTTTAACTAGTTCTGTCTGTGCTGCTCCTCTGTAGGCTGCTGAGAGTAGGGGCCTTTGTCTCATCCATTCTTCCATACCTAGTGTCAAACATATTAATTCTAACAGTTTTTGATTAATGAATATTGTATGACGTGATTAAATTCCATCATTTGGATGTCGAAAGCGATCCCAATCTGGACAGCTTTAGCATGCTCTAGAAATGATGGAGAGAACTATCATTTCCAGTCGCATTCCTTGAGTATTTCATGACAAATCAATGCTAATAAACATAGTAGTAATTGGGCAAAGAACATAAACTTGCTTAAAAAACAGAGACAAAGGGGTGCCTGGGTGGCTCAGTTGTTAAGCGTCTGCCTTCGGCTCAGGTCATGATCCCAGGGTCCTGGGATCGAGCCCCGCATCAGGCTCCCTGCTAGGCGGGAAGCCTGCTTCTCCCTCTCCCACTCCTCCTGCTTGTGTTCCCTCTCTCGCTGTGTCTCTCTCTGTCAAATAAATAAAATCTTAAAAAAAAAAAAAAAAAACAGAGACAAAATGTGATTCCAAAATCAATCTTCCTAAAGCTTCTTAATTAAAATGAATGTGGCAACTGTCACCAAATATATCTATATAGAGATACAGATACATAGATATAGACATGGAATAAGAATACAGAGTTGAAATTCTTTGCATGTTCAAGCCAAAATGAAATTTTAAATAAAAGAGAAGCATATAAGATCATACAAACAGAAGGAATTTCTAGGGGTCACCTAGTTCAAACTCCAAGCGGGCTATATGTCATTGAAAGTAAGTTTCTTTTTTTTTTTTTTTTTAAAGATTTTATTTATTTATTTGACAGAGAGAGATAGCTAGAGCAGGAACACAAGCAGGGGGAGTGGGAGAGGGAGAGGCAGGCTTCCCGCCGAGCAGGGAGCCCGATGTGGGACTCGATCCCAGGACCCCGGGATCATGACCTGAGCCGAAGGCAGACGCTTAACAGTCGACTGAGCCACCCAGGCGCCCCGAAAGTAAGTTTCTTAAAGGCCTCTAGGATTATAAAATGAGTAGGTGTTCAGCTTTCCAAAACCATCCTCTGTTCACTTACGGAAACAGGAACAATAACTAAAGTAGAAAAGAAGAGGGTTCTCAAGTCTGGAAGTGCACACTGAGAACAGCACTTGGGAGCATTAGATCAGAGTCTAAGGTCCTGGTTTCTTGATCATTCATATCCTGAAATCCTCTCAAATATGCCAGGAGTTGCACATGTTCCCAAACTATCACCCCAGCACAGTTCCAACAAAATGGATGGAGTTAACATCCATAAACAGAAGCTTAAAGCTCAGAGCTCAGGCCAACTCTGATAAATAAGTAGATCTTCTCGATTTGTGGTTACCATCCTGCAAGAGCATAAAAACTAGCCATCCAGGTGAGCAGTAGATCCTCAGATTTCAGTTTGATATACATCATCAATTCCAAAAGCATAGGTGCCTCATGCTCAGATCTGAAAGTTGAAAGAAAGGCATATACTGTAGATGCTTTCTGGAGGAGCCCAGAGACAGTCCAGAAGAATGAATCTCCTGTGGCCTCCATTCCTGCTTTGAGATGGAATCTTCTTGTGTTATTTTTGGAAACAGGGGCTTTGCAATGGGGGAAAAAAAGTGGCACAGAAAAAGAGGGATGTAAGCAGGGCTTTCAGACTTTCTGGGGGGTGAAGCAAAAAGATGGGAAGAAGGCTGGGATGAAGAATACGAGCTCTGCAGATCGGGCAGAAAGAACATAACAACCAGTGGGCAATTTTAAGATAAGGAATACAGTTTACTGAATGAATGAGTGAATTAATGAAAGAATGAACGAACAAAGGAACCAGTGAACAAATAAAATGAGTAAGTGAAGAGTGAGCCTATAAAGAATGAGGTGGATGAAGGGAAGGTTGGAACTAAGATGCAAATAATGAGTCTGAATCCATCCCAAAGAACAGGATGAGAAAGGCATACCTAAGAGTTGTGCAGTACATAGTCCGCCCAACTGTACACATAGACTTGCCTAAAAGCATCGAGCATTCACTGGAAGTTTTTTATAATGAGGAAGTAAGTGCTTGAGGAAGATTAATCAACAAGCAGTAGGTGAAATGTAAGACACAGAAGCCTTACATCACATACAAGAACTATAAGCTAAGCCAGTGTTTTGACTATAAAAGACCAATGTAAGATATGCACATAACAACTACAATTTTGGAATTAATGATTTTTTTAAAAATTGAGATACAATTCACACACCAAAATACCTATGCTTTTAGGATATATAATTCAGGGGTTTGTAGTATTCACAAAGTGATAAAACCACCACCAGTATCTCATTCCAGAACATTTCATCACCCTGCCAAAAAAATCCTTGTACCTATCAGCAGTCACTCCCCATACTCCCTCCCTCCCTCCAGCCCATGAAATTAACAGACTTTAATCTTAATATGGATTTCTCTTTTTTTATATATCCCCAAAGTGCATATATGGAGATTTCCACACAGCAGTCTCAGTAGAGGATAAATGATTCTTTACAAAAAACAAACCAAAAACCCCCACAAAACCTTCAAAATCCAGGAAGTATCAAAGAAGGTGATTTTCTTTTCTACCCACCTGATGTGGCATTGTTACTCTCACGTGGTAAGTGGCAATTTTCAAGCTTCACAAGTTTAGTTGATTTTTTTTTTCCTGTTTTAAGTTCAACTAAAAATGTACTGGCATTCAAATTTGTATATAATTCTACTATTGTGTTTTGGGATTGTTCTTTGGTATTTGGCAGTGCATTTTAAAAAATAAGCAAATCTCCAAATTTCTCTCAGAGATTATTATTGCCCTGAATTTTAGAAGAAATCTCATTTGGATTTATACACCTCTCTGCCCCTACACATATACACATTCTCTCTCTCTCTGTACTCTTCTAACAATGCAAAATACCTTTGTTAAAAGAAGAAGCTATTCCTCAAGTTAATGAAATCAGACTGAAGAAAAATAATTGTGACTCTTATTTTCCCAATTCTCTTAATATGGCCCAAGAGACTAAATTTACAAATAGGACAGATGTTGTAGACATTCTCATCTTTCCCAGCCGCTCACCCCCAAGTGCTGCATCCTAAGGACCAAAACATATTCGCACTCTACCTACAGAAGACAGTGGTATGAACACAGCTGTTTTGTTTTTTTTTTTTTAAGATTTTATTTATTTATTTATTTGAGAGAGAGAAAGAGAGCAAAAGGAGGGGGAGCTGCAGAGGGAGAGGGAGAAGGAGAAGCAGGCTCCCTGCTAAGCAGGGAGCCTGACGTGGGGCTCGATCCTAGGACTCTGGGATCATGACCTGAGCTGAAGGGAGATGCTTAACCAACTGAGCCACCCAGGTGCCCCAACACAGTTATCTTAGTGACATTCAGCTTCTGAGATTTTAAAAAAACAACCCCAAACTAAAAAATATAAAGAATGTGTTTGGGCCAGTTCACCTTTTCCTATCGACTATTTTTAAAAATCTATTTTCTTTTTTGACGGTTTAAATGCTTCCTATAGTGCCTAAATTTCTTTGAACTGCTCTCATAGACAAGTACAGGTGGAAAATCTTTTCTCAAGTGTTCAGGTCCTTCAAGTTTGCTGGGCACAATCTAACCCCTTTTCTCTCTCCCCCTCAGCAACCTACGACTTCATAGGGCTGCAGCGTGGTTGAGGGCCCCAGGGAGGCGGATTTCAGGAGCACAGAGGCCACCAAGCCCCAGCCGGAGCCATTCAGGGATGCGGATCCATCTTCCCCCCTCATGATGTCTGTATACCCTGAGGGGATCTGCCATCAATAATTCAAAAGCAGCAAAAAGAGCATGCTCTAATCAATACTGAGTAATGGCAAAACTCACAGCAGGTTCCAGAGGACTGATTGGGTGTTATATTAATAACTGACTTAACTACCTCAGAAAATTTAATTTTTCATAGACCAAAGATGTAAAATTAACCTTTTAACCTTATCTTTATAAAGGATCTTTCCCCAAAAAAGTGAAAAATATTTAGGAAGCATTTTTAATAAAAGCAGCGGGTTAAAATGAGTATTTCAATACCTAGGAGATTTGCTAAGATCACACAGAAAAACAAAATTAGAACTAAAATTCTTAATTATTTTTCACACCTTTCATGATTATTTTCAAGGGCACGTTATAGGGGCTTTAAAACACACTTTGGTTTTTCCACCGCCAATTGCCTATATTCAAGAAAAGGAATTTTGAGTATTCTGCACCCGATTTCTCCTTTTCTAGTACTTCCCCTTGTCGAATTAAGAGCAAACCAATCAAACTGCATCACAGTGGCTGATTATGAAACATACTGCTATACAAAAATGATAAATTCTGATTTTATGATTACCCATCTATGCCTTTAAATTCAAAATTCTTGTTATGTGTCGTTGTTGCATAGAAAATCTGAAATGGTTAACAATGGTGGATTACCGAAGACCTTCCTGATAGGTTATTTGCCCAATTTTGTTTTATTCAAGCTGATGTTCAACAGAATTTGAGTTTTTCAGCATACCCCGAGGGGAAAAGCAGCCAAGAATCTTCCTAGAAAGTAAGGACTGGCTGATCTGAACATGCCACGGACAATCCTCCTAAAGATATAAGAGAGTTAGGTTTGATTGATTTTTCAGTGAAGGAACTCTCCCCTTCATGAAGCCCTGAGAGCCCTTCCATTATTTATTGGTTGATCAGAAGACCAAAAAAAACCTAAGAATGGAGAAATCACTCTTTAATTACATAAGAATACTATCTAAAGCCAAGATCTCCTCTAAAGTGGATGAATGAAGAATGCGCAAACATATGAAATAAGAAGATATGCCAAGAACGGCCAATGAGGTACAAGTATCAGATTCTTCCTGAAATGCGTGGTAAACAGGTAAGAGGCTGGGCTGCTCTGGAGACCAGGAGCAGCGGCTTCAAGTCCAGTTCTGCTGCTCTGATGTGTGTCATCCTGGGAAAGAAATTCTTCTCTAAGCCTCAGTCTCCCTATCTGGAAAATTATGAATGGTGCTCACCTTGTACAACTGTTCTGTGAGGCTATTCCCCTGTCAACTAAAGCTTATGCTTTTAAGCATCAATTTTTTTTTTTTTTTTTTAATTCCAACCACTTGGATGAAAATGCTTTTTAAATGCACATCATGGTGCCGGGCTCAAGGGGGTGGAGAGTCCCATCCTTGGTAATTCAGCACCGAGTTTAAGAGTCATAGTTACTGTCTTGTGTAACTTATGACAGTAAAGAGAAACTGCCAGGGGCCACACCTGCGTGGGCAGGCTTCAGGTGGCCGATCCATTCAACTGCCAGGCTTTTCTTGAAGCTGGTGGTGACTTTTGTTGGAAAACGAAATCTCACGACGGTTCGGGAGAAACTAAATCTCCCAGGGCCACATGGAGCTAATACATGAGGGACTAGTCACTTGAACCCCAGTGTCTGGCCCGGGAACCAAGGCTCCTCCTGTACAGGGGCTTCCAGATTTGGGCTACAGCACTGGAAACTCTGCAAAGAGCTATCAGGATTTGAACTGCATTTGACTAAATGTTGGCCAAGGTCACAGGCCACAGCTACAAAAAAAGCTAATATTCAAACGAACACAAATAATTATTTTTCCGATTTTGTCTTGTTTGTGCTGATATTCAGAGGAATCTGAATTTCTTAAGCATACCCTGACCTTGACAGGGGTGGGGCGTACGCATCCTGAAAGCCAGCTGGCTGCTAGACAGAAGCTGAGCGGGCAGGACCCTCCTGTAACCTGTAACTGCCTGCTGTCGTTCTTCTGTCTTCCCAGTTGCGGTGGCTGACCACACCAACAACGGCTTATGTCTACTAAACATGTACAAGCAGGCCAGGAACTGTGACGAGTCCTTTACTCAATCCCAGCCCTCCTGAATGTTCTCAGAATTTACAGACTGAGTGATTAACGTGCCGCTATAAATACGTTTCCAAAAATCATATAAATTTATTAAACGATCCAGAATTTCGGAACCAATGTAAAAACATTCCAAATTTACACTGACGTTTAGTAATTTTATCTCCTGGATTCGAAGGCAAAGAATACAGTACTAGTTCCTGTTTAAATCCTGGTTATTGAGTTTTTTACATTCCGTGGAGGTACAGTTCAAGATAGAAGCAAAAGACTTATTTTTTTTTAATATATTTTATTTATTTATTTGAGAGAGAGAGAGAGAGAGCACAAGCTGGGGAGCGGCAGGCAGGAGAAGCAGACTCCCTGCTGAGCAGGGAGCCCCACCCAGAGCTCGATCCCAGGACACCGAGGTCATGGGTCATGACCTGAGCGAAGGCAGACGCTTAACCGACTGAGCCACCAGGCACCCCAACAGAGTACCTATTTTGGAACAAAGTTAAGTTTCTTTTAAAGAAGAAAAATTATACTTATGTCTATTTTTCCTCTTTTTTCAAAGTTTGTTTTTTCTTACTCTCTCATTAAGAATTTACCTTGAAGCAAGAAAGAAATGCTTGGAAGACAGTAGTTGCCTATGACCAGTCATTGCCACCCTCAAACCTAAGTGCAACCATTTTCTTTTTCCTTCTTGCTTTTCATACCAGAAGGATAGCAGTTGCTCTCTCAATAGTAAAACCGATTCTCCTCAACCCTCTGTCACTGCTGGTGGTTTCAGTGGGCAAGCAGGGCAAGCCTATTCTCAGAAGTGAGTCCTTGTAAGCATATTGTGCTTTTCTGAACATCGACAAAAGCAAACTGGCCAGGACATAATGAAGAACGATGAAAGCGAAGACCAAGTGAGGGGGCCTAGAGATCTTAGTTCTAACCTTTGGTGGCTTCCTCATGGAGATAAACACAAGCACAGGAGGCTCTGTGGAAGTCACACTGGCTACACAACCAGCCTCTCGTAAGCAAGACCCACATGGAACCCACGATGAGAAACGACTGCTGCCAGGATGTACAACAAAATCTTGCTAACGTGTGGTAATAGGCAAAAAAGTAAGTCTGGATGATAGTGTGCTTTTTAAAGGAAATAGAGTTGTAGTACATTTAATACACATGCACACATACATCCTTAAATCAGACTAATAGTGTAGAGGGACTTGGGACCTACTTAAAAGACAGGGACTATTTGTAAGCCACAAATTATTGCATGAAATACATCCTCCTGAAAGGCTTAGAAACAGGAGGCTTTCTTAGTGTGTTTAAACAGTCTACTTGCAGTCTTGGTTATATAATGGCATTCCAAGTAAGATTCCATTATAATATATTTTGAAAGAGGGGCGCCTGGGTGGCACAGTTGGTTGAGAGTCTGACTCCTGGTTTGGGCTCAGGTCGTGATCTCGGGGTTGTGGGATTGAGCCCCACATCAGGCTCTGCACTCGGGGCGGAGTCTCCTTGAGATTCTCTCTCTCTCTCTCTCAAATAAATAAATAAATAAATACATCTTTAATATAGATATACATATAAAAAGAAAAAAGTCAAAGCAGTCCTATGTGAATCATCATAAATGTCAAATTAGTGAAATCTAAATTCTCAACATTTTGCTTACTTATGATTGGGGCTCTCAAATTTGCCCTGGATCCCTCCAGCTGGTAAGTCAGTCAACATCATCTAGCTACATGTCTGGAAGAACGCCCAACGATATAACCCCACAGAAGGCCACTGGATCCAGACACTGAAAATGTGATTTAATGCAGAAAAGATCACTTTCCCAAAGCTTTTACACTTTCCAGTCAGGCATTTTCTTCCTCACAGAGCAGCTGCACGGTTAACAAACTGCTTCTAGAAGCTCCTGTAAAGTTGTATAACTTTAGCTGGGGAAAAGCTGGAGATTTTCTTTTCCACTCCCTGACTGTACTTCTAGGCTACGTACTGAAGCCCAGCAAGGTTCTCCCTGCCTGATCGACAGCCTCATTGTAGAGCTGACAGGTGGTGATGGATACACCCTCCCAGGGTATTACTGAGGATTTGAGAAGCTGCTCCACCATGTCCTTGGTGCTCTCAAGTGCAATGCTGTGGACTCCACTGTTTCCCCTCAGATGCAGCAACATTCTGAGAGGGACTCAGCTTTGAAATTCTAACCTTGCACCTCTTAGTTCAGTTTCTTCTCTGGGCAGCACTGAAGAAGAAATGGATTTTTGGTATTTGAAGCTCATTTTTATGTTTGCACTAGTATCAGTTTGATTGACCCATGATTATTAAACCACAGTTTCTGATGAAACTCCACTTCACCATAACATGTACAATACTGCAGCTGAAGGTGATTAATTACAGCCTAGAATAAAATAATAACAGACTTCCCTATTTCAAATACATAATGGGAAGCTGCTGTTTAATTCTACTTATATAAGAATGGACAGAGTAATACCCTTCCTAGCAGCAGATTTCAAGAAGCTGCATTTATCTTTTTCTTTTCTCCAGTCAGTTGCTATAAATGACAGGAGCACATCAGAATGTGATTCACTGACACTGACTGGCAACCTCTCCTCTTGTTTTTAATTGGAAGCATGTCAGAGAACCCACCCATAAAGGCGGACTTTGTGTAACTAATAGCCTTCATAAATAAGACCTTTGGAAATCACAGCAAGATAGAAAACATTTGGCTACAGTCACTGTGTTCCCACTTCACTGAAGACTGGGGACACGGAATTTAAGGTATACATACATAGCTAATTCAGAAAGCATGAAACAGGTGCCCTGGGGAGGACAAAATTGCCAGAAAGACAACTGGGCCTCCGCTTCCCAGCACCGCTTTCTGATGTAGAGTGATTAAAAAGCGATGCAGGAGACGGAGTCTTTCACTAACCTGTCAAGCCTAATTAAAGGGGGGGAGAACTGCTTCTTAAAAGCATGACGGGAAATGTAGTTATGGCCAAAACCATTCTCACAGCCTTAAGATAAAATATATACTTAATCATCCTGAAAACAGTTTGGAGTCAGAACACAGTTATTATTCTGGTAACTGAAATTAGGAAAGCATGGGTGTGTGGTGTTGTGTGTGGCTATAGGACTCCTGAAAACTGTGCAAATACTCTCTACTAAGAAAAAAAACCCAGGGGTGCCTGGGTGACTCAGTCAGTTAAGCGTTCGACTCTTGATCTCATCAGCTCAGGTCGTGCTCTCTGGGTCAGGAGACTGAGCCCCACGTCAGGCTCCGCGCTCAGCACAGAGTCTGCTTGAGATTCTCTCCCTCTCCCTTCACCCCTCTCCTTGCTTGTATGCTCTTTCTCTCTAAACTAAGTAAATCTTTAAAACAAACAAACAAACAAACAACAACAACAACAACAACAAACAAAGCCCACGAAACTGAAAATGATAAAAAAATTTTTAGGTAGGCTCACTCCTTTTATATAATGTCAAGCTCCTTGGAATTATATTCTTTAAACAGAAATATCAATAAAATGATTATTTAAACTATGACTCCGTTCTCAATTCACAACTCTGCAGGAACTGGATGAGTTAAACTGGAGCTTCCCTAGGCAGCAGGTTCTTCTTGCTTCATAAGACACCAATATTATGGTGATTTCACTGAGAAAGTGCAAACAGCCCGAACTCTCCACTCACAGTGCAAAATTATTAATGTGTGCACTGGAATGAATAGGGGCTTGAGAATCAGACTGGAGCCTCTACCTGAGCTCTGCCCGGTAGCTACAATGTGACCTCCACCAAGTTCATTCAACTTCTGAGCTTCAGGTTTTTGTTTGTAAAATGAAAGCACAATTATGAACACCTAACTGGCAAGGTGGTCTTGAAAATTAGTTACATAGTATGTAAAGTGCTTAGCTGCTCAATAAATAGCAACTTTTATTCTCATAATGATTATACATTAATTTTGGCTAATAATACTGAGTTGTCAGGATCAAATTAAATAATTTCGTGCACGTGCTTGGACAATTAAAGGCACGGTAAGCCTCTCAGCCTCACTGGATCAAAGACAACTTTTAAAGTGCAGTTTCAGCCCTTCATTTGTTTTGATCATCAAAGTGTGGTTCTCATATAAGTACTATGTTCTCACCCGATGTTCCCACCTTCAAGGAACCTGCAAGCTAAGAGGCACAGCTTCTGGAGTGAGACAGTCGACTGAGTGCTCCCTTGGAGCCCACCCACTTCCTAGCTGGGTAACCTTGAGTAAGGAGCTTAACCTCCTGGGAGCCTTGACTGTCTCATCCCAAAAAAGCAGGTCATAATAACAGTACTCACCTTACTGACACAGTGAGGGTTAAAGAAAACAGGCCGTGTATATTTCTTAGCACAATGGCTGGCAGGTAGTAAGCACCAAGTGTGTGAGCTGTCCTCATCTGATTAGTGACAATACGAGATCCTATCTGCTGCGGATGAGCAAGCCATGCAGTACTCATGTGACAGAGGCTTGCTGCTGTGAGCAGTAGAGGTGGGAATCTTTTTCCAGGGCTGTCTGACTTCAAAGCTCATGCTCAACTCTCAGGCTAGTAAAGGACTCTTCAACAGGCTCAGTCTTCTGGTTTTTCTTTTCTTTGATAACTTTTGTGTACTATTTTCCAAACACACAAATAGGAGAGACAAACATCCTTTAAAAATGGTAGAATGAACCAAACAAAATCCCCACCCCACATGCAGAGTGTCCCCTGGGATCAGGATCCCCCACCAGAATAGTATAGGGATACAAGTGACGAACCTACACTGGCTCATCATCACCCAGCGTCCATAGCTTATGGGCTACTCTTGATGTGGAATGTTCTAGGAGTTTGGACAAGTGTAGGATTATACATATCCATCGTCATGGCATCACACAGAGTACTTCCACTGCCCTAAAAATCCTCTATGCCTTGCCTTTTCATCCTTCCCCAGTGCCAAGCCTATGGCAACATGGATATTTTTCCTGTTCACAGTTTTCCCTCTTCCAGACTGCGATACAGTTGGAATCATGCAGTACTCCACCTTTTCACATTGACTCCTTATTATTTTTTTTTTTTAAAGATTTTATTTATTTATTTGACAGCGAGAGAGACAGCGAGAGAGGGAACACAAGCAGGGGGAGTGGGAGAGGGAGAAGCAGGCTTCCCGCTGAGCAGGGAGCCTGATGCGGGGCTCGACCCCAAGACCCTGGGATCATGACCTGAGCCGAAGGCAGACGCTTAACGACTGAGCCACCCAGGCGCCCCCACTGGCTCCTTATTATTAAGTGAACTTCATTTTATGCATCTAAGGCTCTTCCATGTCTTTTCTTGGCTTGATAGCTCATTTCTTTTTAGTGCTGAATAATATTTCATTATAGTATATAGCCCAGTTTCTTATCTATTCAATTAGAGAAAGCCATCTTGCTTCCTTCAAGATTTGGCAATTATGAATTAAGCCGCTTATAAATATCCATGTGTAGGTTTTTGAAAGCATAAGTTTTCACCTCCTTTGGGTAAATACCAAGAAGTGCGTTAATCATTATTTATTAATAAATACTTGAGTAGATGCAATGTCCTGATCAAAGTGCTAGTCGCTGAGGATATGATCATGAACAAGTTAGAGGGTATCCCTGGCCTCAGGGAGCTTACATATCTGGGAGAAACAGACAAGAGAAAGGATATTACGAGATGGTGTGGCACATGATCTGACTGGAAAAATACCCAGGGATAAGGAGGCACCATGTGGGGGAAACAGGGAAGTAAATTGATAGAACTCTTTATTTTTTTTAAAGATTTTAACCATTTATTTGACAGAGAACGCACAAGCAGGGGGAGAGGGAGAGGGAGAAGCAGGCTCCCCGCTGAGCAGGGAGCCCGATGCAGGACTCGATCCTAGGACCCTGGGATCATGACCCAAGCAGAAGGCAGACACTCAGCCGACTGAGCCACCCAGGCGCCCCTAGAAAGAACTCTTTATAAGAACATAGGTAATAAAACTGCTACCATTACCTCATACTTGACCTTTTCTTAAAATCAAAATTTCCAAAAAAAAAAAAAAAAAAAAAAAAAAAAAAAAAAAATCAAAATTTCCAGAGACATCCTGCTGCTGAGGACATTTGAGCACCAAACAGAAGGAAAATGTTCCCAGACTGAACTCACCAGAGCATGTACATGAAGGGTAACGTCATGGTTCAAGAAAGAGCCCCTTATCCAAACAAACCTTTGTCTTCCACCAAGTGCCAACAACCTTTTTAAACATGGGGCAAAACTGCTTCTCTGAAAATTAAGGGCGAGACTTTTTTTTTAAGATTTTATTTATTTATTTGAGAGAAAGAGAGAGAGAGGGCATGAGCAGGGGGAGGGGCAGTGGGAGAAGCAGGCTCCCTGCTAAGCAGGGAGCCTGAGGACCCTGGGATCATGACCTGAGCCAAAGGCAGTCGCCCAACCAACTGAGCCCCCCAGGGACCCAAGGAAGAGAATTTAAAAGCAAATGACTTTCTTAGGACAGACAGCACAGGGGCCTCAGTAACTGACAGAAGACCTTTCCGGAAGGTGGGTTTTGAGGACAACAGAATAAGAGGGACTGGAAGGGAAGCAGGGAGAACAGAAAGGAGGTAAACTGGCTGCGGAATCTAAATAATGGAGCCTAGGGCCACGTACTGTCCAGAGCCAGATACATATAATGATCACGACAGAAATAATGCATTCTGAGAGGAAGGCAGAGACGGACTGAGGATGGCAGACAAAAGGGAAAGAAGCTGCTTGACATTTCAAGCATTATCCAAACTGCTCCTAATCCAGTGGAGGCTAATGGCATGGTCCACCTAGCCACAGAAGTAAACAAAGAGCTCACAGATGGCCCTGTGTGGTTTTTGGAGTTAGACTCAGGCTGTTGCTCGTTAATCTGCACACGGGGATGACAGTGCTTGACAAAGGACAGTCTGTTCAAGAATAATTAGATTCCCCTCACTTCTTGCCTTGGTGGCAGAAGCACCCAACGTATTCACACTATCTCATTCTGCTTCCATCCGAATCCATATGTTCGTTGATCAGGTTAAAGCTGGAGCTACATGGCACGTTCTTCACCATAAACAAACTGCCTCAGCAAACCCTAAGGGAAAGCGGGGGATGCTGCTCTCTTAATTTCCCAAGCCTGGGCAAGGCTCGCCTTCAGGACCAGCAGCAGCTCAGATGATTTATTGCTGGAGAAAGGCCATAGCTCAGAGGTTTTGTGGCAGGAACTGCAGGTACAGCCTGGGGAGCAGCCCTCATTTACGGGGAGACAGGAGAGCAAGCCGGGAAAGAGGCCCATGAAGAATATGCCTTTATTACATGTTGAAAGCAAAGTGAATGAGGACATGCTCGGTGCTTGTAATTCCACAGGACGATTTAGAGGCCAAGACAGATGGGTGGAGGAAAGATGGAAGGGAAAGAAGAGAAGAAAAATCTTACAGGTAGAGAGCACCTGCCATTCGACAAGCACAGTGCTGGGCACGCGGCAGAAACTCTCTCAAAGGAAAGGATACTTGGTGGCATCTGCAATTAAAGCACAATCCCCATTCCTAGCCACCCTCCCCACCCCTGCCAAGAACCTGCTGGGATCAGCCCTTTACTTGTGTAACCAGTAAGGTGACAATGCATCTATCACAACCCTGCCACCCCAAAGACACCAAGGCAGAGTTCCCGCACCACCTAACCAGCAGGGGGCATGTGGAGGACGGTCCAGTGCTCTCGGGTGGGGAGCAAGGGGACCCTGCACCCGCTGGCGTGCCCCAGGATAAGCGCGCCAGGTTAGCAATGCAGTAATCTTGACAGGGAGTCTGAGTAGAGTGGTGGGGACCAAGGGGCAATGAGGAGAGTTTTAAGAAAAAAATGGGAGGAACCAAGAACTAGAACCAAGAAGAGAGACACCTGCTTTGAGAAGTCCTTCTGTAAAGGAAACTAGAGCATGAGGGCACTAACCCGTTCGAAGGGGAATGGAAAATCGGCAAGGTCTGATTTTAAAAAATACCTCCTGCTGCATTTTGATCAAATGATAAAAACACTTGGCAACCAAGAGTATCCTGGAGATCTGAATCGAAGCCCTTATTTTCTGCATTAAGAAACTGAGAGTCTGGGGGCGGTGCCTGGGTGGCTCAGGTTTAGGTTAAGCGTCTGCCTTCAGCTAGGTCATGATCCCGGGGTCCAGGAATGGAGCCCTGCATCTGGCTTCCTGCTCAGCAGGGAGTCTGCTTCTCCTTCTCTCTGCCCCTCCCCCGCTGTTGTGCTCTTTCTCTCTCTCTCTCTCTCAAATAAATAAATAAAACCTTTAAAAAGGAAAGGAAAGGAAGGAGGGAAGGAGGGAAGGAGGGAAGGAAGGAAGGAAGGAGGGAAGGAAGGAAGGAAGAGAGAGAGAGAGGGAAAGAAAGAAAGAAAGAAAGAAAGAAAGAAAGAAAGAAAGAAAGAAAGAAAGAAAGAAAGAAAGAAAGAAAGAAAAAGAAAGAAAGAAAGAGGGAAAGAAACCAGAGATGGTTAAGTGAATTCTTGCCCAAAACACAGCGCCACTGAAGACCAAATTCTGCATTCAGGATCCCTCAACATCACTGAGCCTCTACTCTGTCCACCACCATCCTGTGCCACATCTCTCTCTTCACTGCAACTGGTACCCAATTCTAGTTGTGGTTCTGTTTTCGTGAAGATCGTTCAAAAGACCTTAAAGATAAAGGTATCAGATTACTGGAAGTGATTTTTTTTTTCCTTTCAGAAGAGAAATTTTAACTATCTTCACCAACAAAGGGATTAAGTCTGCTCTGTGACAGAGCTGCATTAAAAATAATGAGGCAGATAAAGAAAAGCTTTTTTTTTATTTTAATGAATTCAAAAGCTGGAAGCATTATTGAGATGAACAATGTGTTCATTGCCCTAATCCAATATAATCATGTTTAAAAAATTATTCTGTTTAGGAACTTTCTGCTATAGCAGACAAAACCCAAAATGTGCCAAGTAGAATATTAAAATTAACCTCAGATCCTGAGTGCCATCCAAATAAAGACCAATATCCTAAGGACCGTCTTTTGAAAATACCACAAATAAGACGTGAAGTTTTGTGAAATACAAAGATGTCCTTCTGTCTACAATTTAACCCAAAGATTTCTCTATCATTTAATCCATATCTTAAAAAATTCGTGATTCTACACATTTTTTTAAAGTACACTCTATGCCCAACATGAGGCTCAAACTCATGACCTCTGAGATCGAAGAGTCGAATATTCTATGGACCGAGCCAGCCAGGTGCCCCTAACACATTTTTTTTCATCTAAATCAACCATTCACTTCTGTGTATAAGGAAGCCCATTCAACCTCTCTGTTCTTTTTCATCTGCAGCTATAGAAAAAGAAATTTAGTTTCTGATTCATCTCACTGGGGTTGATTATAAAGAAAAAAATATCATAGCAACTTTTAGCATGAACACAAATTTGCTGCACAAATGTTTTAATCTTTTAAGTCTCAGAAGAAAACATCAGAATGTGTTCTTTCCCAAACAATTTGAATACAAAGAAATAAATATAAGCCAAAGAAAGCACAACATATAGAACACCTATAATAATACTCCTTTCTTTCTCAAAATATATCACATTTCTTAGCTATTAGGTTCTCACTCTTCTGACACATCAAGCTTAGATATTAGTATTCAGGTAACTGTAGCAGCAAAAGTGACTTTGGTGAAGCGAAGTTAATTGCATTTCACTCATTCTGAGGTTTTGTGTTTTTTACTATTGCTCACTCACGCTGAACACATTATTTCAACAACAACAAAAATAAGCCACCAATGCCAGGTTCAGCCTTAATTTCAACAAGAGCACAGCAGTAGTTATAATTAAACTTGGAGGAAGAGCTCAATTCATCTTCCTACAGGTTTGTGATTAAAACCACTTACTCCAAATTAGTCCAAAATCTGGATCCAGCTATCATAAAATGATGATGCCATGTTCAACAATCCACAAAATTCCAATTAAAATCCAGTCCAGAATATGGAACATCAATCGTGTAAAATTCTGTATACCCCAAATTTGTAATGGAATATAGCATAAATTTCAAAATTAATACAAATATTAAATGAATGAGTGAACTGATAATTGAGTCTTTTATAATCAGGGGTCAACTACCTGGTTTGTCATTTTCTAAATTCTTCCATTATCTTCTTACTGTCTATAGTCTGTTAATGCTGTTGTTCTGAGTGTTCACGGGAATAAGGGAAACAGACTGTCCCCATCTTCTGAGGAGGTCTACTAAGGTCTGGTGAAGCATGTTTTACATCTACTGGTTAACATGATTTATCACTACAATGCTATTTCTAGATATACTAATGTTTCTGTCTGCATTAAGCATAAGAATAACCCATGTGGACAAACTAAGACCCCAACCAAGGATTTCTCCTCTGCAGCCATGAAGGGAACAAACTGAGAATGCTTGTCCAAGAAAAAAAAAAAGGCCTGATCCAACCAACAAAGACAGCAGAGGTGGGGACACAGGGAAGAGGCCACAGGGAGACAGAACCAAAAAAATTCCTGTCCCTGTTATTGTGATTATGCCTCAAGGGCAATTTCCCCAACTAGAGCCCTGTCCCAAAATGAAGATTTTGAAAATAATGCCTCCAGTTTACCATCCTGAAAGATACCAGAGGAATAAGGCTTGTTTAGAAGCTTGGCTCCAGGTTGAAACGATATTACACAGAAGTTATTACTCTTAAAATATTATTTGAGGGGAAATATTAGTCCAATAACCCCCCATTTTTTTATGTCATCCTGGCCTTCTATATGCAGGAGGGAGTTTCTATTAGGTAGTGAGTCTTTATAACACAGCAGAAAAAGCACAGGGTTTGAGGCCAAGCAGTTTAAAATCCTGGCTCTGTTTCTTCTTAAATATAGTGCAGTGAACAAGTTACTTTAATTTCTGACCTTCAGTTTTCCCATTTGTGAAATGCAGACAATAAACCTGCCTTGAAAGATTATTGCAAGAAAGAAAAATATAACTTGGGGCGCCTGGGTGGCTCAGTCGTTAAGCGTCTGCCTTCGGCTCAGGTTATGGTCCCAGGGTCCTGGGATCGAGCCCCACATCGGGCTCCCTGCTCAGCGGGAAGCCTGCTTCTCCCTCTCCCACTCCCCCTGATTGTGTTCCCTCTCTCGCTGTGTCTCTATCAAATAAATAAATAAAATCTTTAAAAAAAAAAAAAAGAAAAATATAACTTGAAGAGCACCCAGCCTAGAGCCTAGCAATGAGTAGGCACTAAATAATTATTTGTTCATCTTTTCCCCATAATCCCCATTCCACCAGCAGATGGGTGCAAACATCACTTAATTAGATAAATTAACACTTGATTATTTAAGAAAAATTATCTTTAAGGTCCATTTCAAGCCTGAAAGCATATTCAACACTATATGGAGGCATTTTAAGAGTGTATGTTGCCTATACCCAAAGACACATTTAGGCATGTTTGACCTTCTAGTAGACTACACTCCAAAGATCTTTATGTGGGAGGAACAAAGAATCTTCTGGAGAAAATAGGCACCCTAAGGGAAGAAGTAGATGCTTGCATATTTGGTCAAAGGACACCAGAGGAGTAAAAAGAAGAGGTAAACTAGACCACCCTGACCCCCAGGTCTGAGGTCGACATCTTTGGGTGGGCTGAGCATTGGAGGAACAACAATAAACAAAGATTTGCTTTACTAAAATCATTGTTTCTGGGAGCCCGAGGCAGCATTACATCCTCCGGAGCCTAGGAAGCAAATCCTACTCACCTGAGGTGAAGGATGAGCCCAGTGGATGCTGGAGCAGGAACCAGAGAGCTTGGGCAATGGGGAAGAGAAGCTCCCAGGAGGCAGGCCATGGCTTGAAAAGAGAAAAGGCAGCTGAGGATGGAGAGCAGGGGTGAGGATGCTGAAGAAGTGGGAAGAAGAGCGTGTCTGCGGACATACTGGAGGAAGCAGTGTACTCAGCTGGGGCCACAAGGACTTTCAGAACCAGCTGGAGGAACTTACAAGTGGATGTGTGGAGACAGGGCATGGGAAGAACCATTTTGGGACGACTGTCATCCTAAACTAGAGTAACCCGGTAAAGCAACAGTTAAGTGTCTTTAGACTAATGGCACTTCAGACTAGACGCTTGTAAGAGAGAAGCAGAAAGAAAAGGAAGGGAACCAAGTTTCTGTGCACTTACTACATTTTAGGCAATGTTCTCATTTAGGTCTGTGTCATTTCACTCTAAAGAACAGATTAACAATTTTCTTTGATTAAATATACTTCCTCAATAAAGGCTTTTGAAGGAAAGCAGATTTAATTTTGATGATCAGGCTTTGAGGGTATCACCAAAGAGATAAATTACGCTGGAACTCACAGCAAATATTTTTATTGATTTATTTGGAGAACATTACTGTGTATGCCAGCAGGTCTCAAAGCAGCCCTCAAAGACCCTTTCAGAGGACATGAGAGGTAGGAATTATTTTCATAATAGTATAAAAATAGTATTTGCCCTTTTCACTCTCATCATGAGTGGGCAGAGGAGTTTTCCCGAGGCCACGTGTTACATGATATCACAAAAGACTGAGCGAACAAGCAGATATAAGAAATAATTTGTCATCTATGAAGCCATACAATAAAGAGATTTGTAAAACTGTAATACAATGCCAGTTTTTCTCCCCAATTTGTGATTGTTTTTGAAAAGCTATTTCTCACCAAAATATTTATATTAAAATTTAATGGATTTCTTATTTTAAATGAATTAAATACTTTAAACTTCTCAGTTTTAATATCTAACATGGCAAAGATCGGTAGATACCCATTTAAAAATATATCTTTTGGGTCCTCAGTAATTTTGAAGAGTATAAAGGGATCCTGAGACCAAAAAGTTCCAGATTCAGTGTTATACCACAGGCCATCTTTCTCCTCCCAAGAATAACCACGGGATATCAAGAAATGACTCAATCCCAGGTCATACTGACCTTGCCTGGGGTGATGTGAAATCCAATTTTCTACAAAAATCAAGGAACACATGCCCCTTCTTCTTTTGCTCTTCCCAACTGGGTTGTATTTTCTCTAAATTATGTAGAAAGCATTTTTTTTTAATTAATAGCTTGTTAAATGTGTGTGTGTGTGTGTGTGCATTTTTGCTATTAGTTTCTGGATTTTGTGCTGTTGTGTATTCGTAGGCTATACATGCCATGTTTTCTTGAATCACACTGAGAATACTGATGAAGCCAGTCTGGAAGTTTTCTCCTGTTTCCTCAATTATTTGCAGTGAGTCTTGATTCTGGCAGCAGCCAAGTCTCTTCATATGTAAAGTGACTGTCTTTATGTTTTAATTTGGCCTGTATCATTCAGGTTGATTTGCCCTCACAACGCACTTAACTCACTGTTCTGCGCCTCCAGCAAGCCTTCAGGTGCATAACCGGTGAATGAAGTGTGGCTCAGGAGTTTCACCCTGTGGCGGGGGAGGGGGGCTCTACAGGCCCAAAAGTTTTAATAAATTTACAGACCACAGGAAGTAGTGTTACTGCTTACGGTCTCTACTCCCCAGTAGAGTGTCATTAATGCCAGTACAGCTCGTCCCTATTGACGCTTGTGCTCCGACTCTGCTCCTCTGACGGGGTAGATCCTGAAATCAGGTATGCAGTGCTTCTTCTACAGGTAACAACACGTGTCTGGATTGAGCAGTCAAAAACAGCTCCCAACAGAACACCTAATATGGCCAACACTTTTTAAGGAAAATAGGACACCTCAGGAAAGTAAACTTCCAAACACGTATTTTGATGAAAAACCCCACACACTGTGAGCTTCCTCCTATCACGTAAGCATCCCCTTGCAGTCCGTCCAGTCCTGGGATGCTCCGTTCTCCAAGGACACCGGCCCCCAAGCCCTGTCCCCGCCCCAGCTTCACACCCATTCCTACCCACCCGGACCCAAGGGGCATCCTGACCACCCTCCTAGGATGGGCATCATCGACACCCTTGCTCCTTGTCTTTGTGCCTCCACTGCTGGGCAGACCTCAATGCAGAGTGCTCCTGGGTACTCCCCTCCTGCCCTACACCAGCAAAGCTCCAGGGCGTGCAGGCTCCGGAGTTGCCCTGCGGCTTAACCGTAGACACCACTGACCAGCGCCTCTAGCCTTTCAGCCCCCTCTGCAAAACGGGGATGGAAATAACGGGAGCTTCCTTCATAGTGTTGTTGTGTGGATACTGCACGTGACTGGTGCCTGGCACAAAGTAAGCACAGGAGAAATGTTTGCTATTTTTATTTGTGAGAATACCTGGCCTCTAAGCTCTAATGGAGAAAGTCATGGAACTCTGAGCCTGTGCGGCTAACACATGTATGATGTGCAGTTCATCCTTGTAACTGCTCAGGACCCCGGAACTTGGGATCCCATGGTCCACATCTGTCCCCCACCCCTGGTTCTCTCGCCCTCTACCTCTGCTCAAGCCCCAACCCTCTGTACGTGCTCTGCTCCCTCAGCAGAGGGTCTTGCTTCTGATTTCACGGAGAAAACAGAACTAGCCCATAAACTTTCTACCCAAACCCATGAACAGCAGGTGCGCCCGTCTCCTACCTTCTCCCTCTTCTGAGAGGAACAGCACTTCCCCAACTCAGATCAACTGTGCATCCGGTGTCCTCCATTTTCCCTCCTGGCCTCTATTCCAGATGGTTCTCCCACGACCATCACTTCTACTTCATCTTCAGTCCCTTTCTCTCCCACTGATGACTCCCCCTCAGCCTAAAATCCTGCTCTGAATCTTCCATCCTAAAACAAAGTAAAAGAAAACCTACCTCTAATCCCATTCACCTCCAGCTACACTGTCTTTCACCCTTCGCAGCCAGGTTGACAGAAAAATTCTATGTACTCGTGCCTCCATTGCCCAAACACCCAATATTATATGACAGATACTGGGACTGCAACAAGCACGAAATCTATGCTTCGGTTTCCAATGACCTCGTGCACACAAAGTCCATAAGACTTGAGGTTTGTACTTTGTGCTACTCTCCCAAATTGGATCATTCTCTCGCCCTCCTTCTGTGGCTTCATTACACGGCAAGTTCACTAACAGCCAAATACTGGCCCCGTTTGGTCTCTGTATCCAAACATATAAGGGTACCGAGCCTGAGCTCGCTGAAAGACTCCGTGAAAATCATCTGAGTCTTGGTGGTTCCAGATCCTTCCCTGTGCTATCCACTCTGGGTCCGTCCCCACTGACAACGTGAAAGTGACTCAGTCAACAGCTTCTTTGGCAAAGTAAGGTATCAAGGAGCCAAGGTTCCCCATCTGGTGCCATGCTTTGCTCCAGTGGGAAATCTGTTTATACAGGCAGAGTGATTCGGGCTTTAGCCCTCAAAGCCTCACCCCTGAGCAGGAAGCGGCCCAGTACAGACTCTAAGGCTACAGGGCTTCACAAGTGGTGTTACAGTGATCTTAACAGCAGAAGCCAGTCACCCTCCTGATCCATCTTTCTTTCTTTCTTTCTTTTAAGATTTTATTTATTTATCTGAGAGAGAGAGCGCGCGCACACACGCACAAGCGGGGGCAGGGGTAAAGGGAGAAGGTGAAGCAGGCTCCCCGGTGAGCAGGGAGCCCACACTGGGCTCCACAAAGGGCTCGATCCCAGGACCCCGGGATCATGACCTGAGCTGAAGGCAGACACTTCACTGACTGACCCACCCATGCTACCCAGGACAGAATTTTTCTGATTAATGTTAAGGTCTGGGAGTTTTACCTTGGCTCTTAATTTCAAATACCTAATTTGATTTTTACATGTTTACTACATGCAGAAAGACTTTTCTGGGCCTTCTCATCATTTCAAGTCAATTTAGCTAATAACACCCTTTCATCAGACAGCCCTATTAGTCCCAGAAATTTGAGAAATGGGTAACAAAAAAGTGAAAGGACACAGAACAACAACATGAAAAGAATTTTATAAATCCTGCCACTGGGGTGAGGGCAGAGGACAAGCAATTCACCAGTATATAAAATTAAATTGTTTAAAAGATTTTAGACTCTAAACTTAACAAAGGAACCTGTTAAACACTATCTGCAAAGACTCTGAAGCTTATAATGGTGAGAACATGTTTCCCCATGAAAAATTCTACATCATGGTTATGATGCAAAGTTAACTCACAAAGACCCATTTCTCTGACTCCTTCAATAAACATTAAAATCTTGTGAGGTTGGGGCGCCTGGGTGGCTCAGTCGTTAAGCGTCTGCCTTCGGCTCAGGTCATGATCCCAGAGTCCTGGGATCAAGTCCCACATCGGGCTCCCTGCTCAGCAGGAAGCCTGCTTCTCCCTCTCCCACTCCCCCTGCTTGTGTTCCCTCTCTCGCTGTGTCTCTCTCTGACAAATAAATAAAATCTTTAGAAAAAAAAAAAAAATCTTGTGAGGCACCATGCCAAGAATTAGGGACAGAAAGTCAAATAAGACCCAATTTATGCCCAAAGGAGCTTTGGATCTAGTAGAGGAAACTAAATTAACATTTACAGAGGGTGCTCTAAGTGTTTTCTAGAATATTCACAAGGTGCTTTGGAGAGCAAAGAAAAGGGGCACCTGAATCAGACTGAAGGGGGGGAGTCACAGAACATGTCCCTGTAAGAGGTCTTGTTTGAGCTGAATTTGAAGGTCATGTGGGAATTCGCTACACTAAAAAAGAAGACGGGAGGTCAAAAGGTACTTGACGGCTGATCAGATGATGGAGGTGGGTGGCACAAAGGGGGCTCAAATGACTTGGGTGTCTGGTCTGGGCAAATGACTGAACATGGGCGCCATGCATGGAGAAAGGACTCACAGGAGATATGAGAGCACAGTCGAAGAGTTCACACGAAGACCAGGCAAAGTTGGAGCCTCTGCCTTACATCTGTTGGGAAGAGCAGGGAATTTCTGTTAGGGCTTCTGTCAGCAAACCTGAGAAGTCAGGTGGTGTGAGACAGAGAACTGCCCCAGGCGCCGCTAGGGCCTGAACAGCACACAGGTGTTCCGGGCCCCTCCTCCCACCTCCACATGGACTCACAACCTACACGTTTTTGCCTGTTTGCTTCTTGTGCTTTGGCCCTGTCAGCAAAATGTGCCTCGGGAAGCTCTGGCTACAGAGCCACCACAGTGTCCAGATGAGAAAACTGAGGTGCAGAGACAGCAGCTGCCCAAGAGGAGAAAACAGGCAGGCAGCCCTCGTCCACGGCCCGCACGCCTCGCCATGACATGCTGCCTGGTTTTGGCAGAAGCAGCAATCCTTAGAAGCCCTCTTAGAAGCCCAAGCTTTCCAAAGACAGGCTCTCAGTCAGAGACATCATCTCTCCTGATAGATCATCAAGGAGACAGATGCTAAGAGGCATTCCCTCTTCAGCTGCTCCTCTTACTCACCTCCTTTGTTACAAGTAAAAGGCCTACTTTAACGCTAGGACTTCCCTGGTTCACCTGGCTAGCCTGTCCTAAGGGACCAGAGTCTCCTCTTGCCACAAGCTGTCTTCTTTTCCAGGGCTGGCTTCCTCTTACTGTCCTCGGCTGCAATCTGGTGTTGTGGTTAGTTACACAAGAGACAAGCGAAACTCCATCAATTCCTAGGCAAACTGCTTTGAGAATCTGCAAACCGGGCCATCTATTACAGGGCTTCTAAAATCTGATGTCACAGAACCACATGCTTCTGACCACCACATGAAGGATCTAGACCTATAGTTTAGATGGAAGATGAGCTTTATGAAGAAATATATGGCCAGTGAGATGCCAGCAGGTTGAACACTGCAAGAAACTGAAATGCTTAAATTATTCTAGGAAACGGGCCTATTCTCCCTTGGTTATGCAGAGCAGATTGAATGGACAGTTGTAGGTACAAACTGAGAGATAAATCGACCTCTAAATAAGTAAAGAGCCAGGGAAAACGCAGGTTGCAGAATGAATTATTAAAATCCACACTGGTCTACAGTCACGGGTATGACTGATTTCTGAGTGAAGACATCCTCTCCTGAATGCTGTTACTTTCAGGTAAAAATAGACTCATTATTCCCCCAAGTCTCTTTCTCCATCATTGATGAAAAATGATACAGATCCATTGGTTTCTAAATGATGTGTCTGACACTAAAATTTCATCCTGTGCACTGCCATCCTTTGAAACATACAGTAAGAAAAGAAGACCGTCTTGACATGCAAAATAGCACGTTTTGACACAAAGCCACCGAGATATATGTGAAAGGGCGTTTTTTTCTACTGGGACAGAAATATAGTTCTGTTTGAAAGTTTACCACACATTTCAAAGTTCACTTTGAGCAAACACTTTAGGACAAACAAACAAATATACAGTGGCTAAAAGAGGAAACTGGCTTTATTTTTGTTTTTTTAGAAATACCCAGTAAAGGTGGAGTAAGATGTACATCTTTATGTTTCCTTTTTCTTAAACTTTTTTTAAGACTTCTTTATTTATTTAGAGAGAGAGCATGAGCAAGAGGGGCGGGGGGGGGGGAGAGAGAGAGAGAGAGAGAAAGAATCTCAAGTGACCACATGTCTGGTGTGGACTCTGACGCGGAGCTCGATCCTAGGACCCCGAGATCACGACCTGACCTGGAAACCAAGAGTCGGAGGCGTAACTGACTGCACTACCCACACACCCCTGTATCTCTTTATTCTACACAAACCACCGAAAAATACGAAAAGCTAGTAGGTGCTTAGAATTCTTAGCACATAGTAGTAAGTGTTCAATTTACTGATCTGAATTATGTAAATATACAAACAAGCACAGAATATGTAACTACAAATATATAATCAGTCCAACACCATGAATTCCACTTCAATTTTCTTCTTTAACCAATGAACTAGTGACTAAATCGAAAATGTTGCTCTTTAATCTAGATAATACATTTTATGTGTATCTAAGAAACACTTACTGAGCATCTACTTTGCATCAGACACTGCAGACGGAGCAGTGAGCAGCGTGTGAGATATACAGAGCCAGAAGTAAAGAGACAAGATAATTATTTCAGGTCATGTGAACAATGGGGTCACAATCAAACAGTGCTGTCACAGGCATGTGAAAGGAGCTACTTTTAGATGGGATGACCCGAGAAGGCCTCTTTGGGGAGACCATGTTTCTTTTTTTTTTTTTCTAATATATATATATTTTTTATTTATATTTTTATTTATATTTTTATGTATGTATGTATGTATGTGCTTGAACTCACAACCCTGAGATCAAGACCTGAGCTGAGGTCAAGAAGACTGGACACTCCACATACTGAGCCACCCAGGCATCCCCTCGTGAAGACCATTTTCAACTGAATTCTGAAGAATGAGAAGTAGCCTGTCATAAAAATTTGATTTAATTTAAAAAAGGACAGGGGAAGAACACGTGTAACAGTCAGACTTAAATCAGCTGCTTACATCAGACTATACACCAAATAAAATGGTTTACTCATGAGGTGGTTCTTTTTCTCACAGGGGCTCCACACGGCCGAGGGCAGACCCAAACTCCTTCCAATCTTTCCTTTGCCACCCAGGCATCCTACTTTCCCCCTTCTGCTCACCCAGAGGGCTGTTCTATGCCATATTCTCGTAAACAAGAATAGAGAAATGGGAAGGGCACAAGCCCCAGCCAGCTTTGTCAGTCCGTCCAGATCAGAAAACAGTAGCTTTTCCAGAAGCCCGGTCCATAAAGCCCCGCTTACGTCTGCTCTGAACACTGCCCCACAGCTACCATAACCCAGCTTGGAAGGTTGCATGCTTTGAGCTGGCCTTTTGCAGCCCCCCCTCCCCCCGCAAACCCTGGAATTCTGCTAGTAGGAGGAAAGCTTGAATGGGCGTTGGCCTGACAAGTGGTGTCTGCTAAAGCATTCCAGGCAGAGCAAGGGCAAGCGCAAAGTCCCTGGCATGACAACAGGTTTGGCTTGTAAAACAGAAGACCAGCCTGTTCCGAGGGTCAGGAACACAGAGAACAAACACAGCTCCGGAATTCAGTTAGTGAGACGAGAGCCGCTGGTACCAAGGACTCCCTAGGTCCTCGGTACAGTGAACTGGACAAGCACTTTTCATACCTCACTGAAATCTCCCCCACAAGCTCCCGGAGCAGGGACTACCTTTATTTTACAAATAAGGAAGCAAGCGCTTGGGTTAAGTGACTTGCCCAGATTCACAAAGTTAGGAGGGAGAGGAGTCACAGTTATAACCCAGGTTGATGTGACTATTAAATTCATGCTCCCAATCCCACTGCCTTCATTTCTCCACTTCAACAATATGCCTCTGAATAGCGAACTGACAGAATTCATTCTTCCGGATCGATTCTTGTCATTACCTGCTCTCCTATTCACTAACACTTCAGAGAAGTGCTTCTTTATTTTTTTAATATTTTCATTTATTTGGAATTCCAGATAGAGGGCTTTCCATGTGATTCTTTACCTATCTAATATGCATGAGAAAGGAAAAAAATTCTGAAAATTGAAACTGACTATCTCTTTCTGACATTGAGGTGTGGAGGTGTGAAACTCATATTAGCGGGAAAATAAATCTCTACACTGCTGCTTTTCATTCTGAGATACCTGGGGAAGAAGAAAAGAAGGCAGAAATTTCAAAGCCCCTGCCAGTTCTTCGGTGCTGGGAAACACTAATGAGCTTCTGGATTTGCAAAGGTGGGCCCAGAGCCTAAGGATGTTTGAGAGTTAAATTGCTCTGCATAATGAAGTAAAGGTAATTGAGTTTCCGGAAGAATCAGAGAATAAAGAGGCCAAAGCAAATGTAGAAGGCAGTGAGCTACAGAGGGCGGCTGTGGCCTAACCTCCCCTGGTATCTCAGATGATTCCAGCACGTCCCAGTTCCCATCCGAGGGCAGAGACAGCAGCGGGTGAGCACCCCCCAACTGACTCCAGTGGGCAGGCAATGGGACAGGCTCAGAGATCACGCCCAGGAGCAAGCCATTATTTTAAAAATCTGGGCAGATTAAAAGGGGATGATGAGTCTAAAAGAATCCTGGGAGGGCCAACAGAGCTCCTCTGGTGTTCTGGAGGGTAGAGGCAGACTGAAGGCGGGGCTGTTTGCCGACTCTATCACCCTCATCGGTATGGCCCTGCACGTCAAGACAAAGAAAATACCAGACCAGTCCAAAGCTGCAGCAATTGTTTTAGGGGACCTCCTCCCTCCCTTCACTCCTCAGCACCCCCACACCCAGCCCCTCCAAGCAGAGTCGCTTGCAAAGGCAAATGCAGCTGCCAGGGGACCCCCAAGATGCCTTTTCTCTGGGGCCCGGTGGCTTTCCCTGTGAACTTCCAATTCCCTTGTGTGTTAAAATGTTTGTGACTGGCCCCTGCCTCCAGCCCAGTCTCGCCTTGCGGCCCTGAGCCCTAGTAAGAGAGCCGCTTTTAGGGGCCACTGTGTGCCATGCTGTTAAGACTCTCCCCGCCTTCACACAGCTGTGCTCTCTTCCACGCCACATCTGCTCTCACAAAACTATCTGCTAGGAGGACTTCAAAGAGTCATTCAGGCATCATGGCTTCCAGAAGCCTCCCTCGCCTCCACATGCGATTCAGCTGGCCTCCTTTCTGCTCCCTGCCATGCCAAGAATCCTCTATCCCAGGCACAACGGGCTCCAGTCACTGACTGACGACTGTCTCCCCAACACGTGTCCACAGAGCCCAGCACTGTGCCTACAGTGTAGCAATTATTCCATAAATTCTTGACAATAAATCTATGACCTCAAAGCTTTGAATCCAAAGCCTAAAAAGATAATCAAACACAGATCTACCCAAGAAGAGGATACTTCAAATGACTATCAGGCCGGAATATGTCTTCCCACATCTTGATCTTTCCTTCAACACATAGCTATAACTCTTCTGGACTCTATCCAGACCCTCATGTTACTCTCACCCAGTTAAGCCAACAGCAGCCTTCAAACGAAGAATATGAACGCTGACTGTGAAAAGCTAATATTCTTTCATTCAACAAATATGCATCATGTGCTTCATCCATGAAGCACGGTGCTAAACTCTGGAGATTCACTAATGGACAAAAATGACATTACTCCTATCCTAGTGGAATTCCACCAATGAATAAACATCTAAAATATAACAGCTGTGATAAGTGCTTTGTGATGGAAAATGACAGGGTATTACAGAGAGGGTAACAGTTTCATAGGGGGACCTAATCTAGTCTGGGCTGAAGCCACGCAGACAAGTTATTTCTGAAGACTGTAGCCAACCCATCCAAACACAACCGCCACCTGAGGCATGTTAATTCTTTTTAAAATAATGGAACAGCTGAGCATGCCGCTGAGTCATTTTAAGTTCTCATCTCCTGTTTATGAGGATCTGGAATTTTTGTTTGCGTTACCTCTGAATCCACATTTACAAGAGTAGTCCTTTGTTCTCAGTCATCGTGACAAAATAACTAGCACTTCCCAATAGCTGGTGGCAGCAAAAATCTGAATCTTGGGATCAGATTTCTCACTTAGGATGCCTAGCTAAGAATCACCTCAAACTCTCAAACACAGTAAAGTATGAGGGTTATTCCAGCTGTAGAGAGATTCCTGGCATATCAGGATTCCCATAAAAAGACATGAACTATACCATATACCTATGTTGTGAACAGCTTAGCCTTACCACATGAGTGTTACAATTACAACTTTTATTGAAGACATTATGTTACCAGGTATCAACTTCACGCAAGGAAAAGTTATTTTCTGTGGAAATGTTAGGGTGCAAGGAGCTTACTTAATACATATCTTACGTGGCTTAGGGGCTAAGTACGTAATCCCTTCAGCTGTATGTCTCAATTACATTTATTTTATTGTAGATACCTATTGCACAGTTAATCACCTTCATCCGTATTGTTAACCTGATCCTTTAAATAGTCATACTCCCAGAACACGTCAATTATTTTTTGCCATTCTTTCATTTGAAAAGATCTTTGGAACATGCATGGTTAGAGAAATAATGGGTGCCATGTTCCTAATATTATAAATTATTGTGACTTTTATACTCAATGACTAGTCGTAACTTGGAAACTCAAAACCACAACATAAGTGACTATAAAATGACAATGAAAACAGAGTTCATTCTATAGTTGTGGGCTGCTTGACATTTTCCAGCTCGCCCTGATTTTATAAAAAGAAACGACCTTGAAAATAATTATGCATATCAAGTGGTAAGGCTGAGCTCACTGAAATATGACAATATGCTCGTGTCTTTATAATGCTGCTAAGCATTCATGAACTAGAAAGAAGTTTTATTGCTCTTTAACCAATTTATATCTGTATTTTATAGGCTTATACATATTCCCTACAAAGCCATTCCAATCTTCGTTTACCTGTATCCCTCTGAACTTGGAAATAAAGGCAATCAGGGCTTGGGCCACTAGACTGGGAAAAAGATCAGATACTGCAAGAGGCAAAGAGTCTGGCTGATTTGTTTTTAGCCTGTGTTTAATTAGAGTGCTCTTCATAAAAACACAAATTCAGATTAGCTTTCTCTGCTCAATGTTTATTAATTCCGATGCTCTTTAAAAGGGAACGTGTAAGCATCTTGATAAATAAATTTAGCTGCTGTCACTTTCTAATAAAGGAACAAGTGCAACTAAAATAAAACAAGAACAAAAACAAAAAACCAACAATCACAAATGATGGTGAGATGGACAGAAAATACTTTCCAGACCTGAATGCTGGGGAGCCCAGGGTACACAACTGTGCGTGCTCCCTGCAGTATGGGGTGGGGCTGAAGGAAATCCTGTTCAGCCACTCCTTGGGACCTCAGGGCACAGGAGGGCTGACAGGTCCAAGGAAAATCAGAACCTCCAAGGCAGAAACCAAATCAGCAGAAGTCCAAAGAAGCGGATCCCCGAAACAAAAGTAACACTCAGGAGAGAAGGCGCTGTGGGGAGTTAGAGTCCAAGTTCTGCACTGGTTCTCCCCCCTCCTCCCACCCTGGCACAGTCAGCTCATACCACGGTAAAATGTGCACAAAGTGTTGAGCTGCTTTCTCCCAACAGGTCCCTTTGAAAAGGGCTTGAAGGAGGAGGGTATAAAAATAAGGCAGCTCTCGGGGCGCCTGGGTGGCTCAGTCGTTAAGCGTCTGCCTTCGGCTCAGGTCATGATCCCAGCGTCCTGGGATCGAGCCCCGCATCGGGCTCCCCGCTCCGCGGGAAGCCTGCTTCTCCCTCTGCCACTCCCCCTGCTTGTGTTCCCTCTCTCGCTGTGTCTCTCTCTGTCAAATAAATAAATAAAATCTTTAAAAAAAATAAAAAATAAAAAATAAAAAAAAAATAAAAATAAGGCAGCTCTCATGAGCAAGGGAATGCCTTGGAGAGCTGACATTTTCAAGTGGTACCAGGGCTGGTCCCAGGGAGCCAAGCCTGTTATGCATAATCCTTTCCTCTTTCTGGGGCAAAACCAAGGCGGGAGGTGGGGGAGAAGATTTCTTAGAAAAGATTCTTTCTACTTAGCATATACAGGAGCAGCACTGGTGGGACTGGGGGGAAATGAGTTCCATGTCCCTAATTCCCAGGGATGTCCTGGGGGAGAGCACACGGATGGGGAAAAAGTTAGTAATGAAGGAAGCCAGGCCCACAGAAGAGCTGTTCCTGGCATCAGAATGTTCCTGGGGGACCTGCTCATTCACCTGCTCATCTTAAGTAAGGACCTGCCATGAGCAGATGCACTGTCCTTGCAGGGGACAATGTCTCTGCTCATGTGAAGTTTATATCTTGTAAACAAGTGACGAATGATAATAACAACAGCATCTTCCGGAGAGTGATCAGTGCTTTTAGAAAAATGTCTATCCATCAGTCCATTCATTTACTCACAACAGACCGGATGCGTGATGCACACCAGGTTCTGGGCTAGCTGCTGAGAGTGTACCATGGTAATTAAAACATAAGCCAAATGTGGGAATCAGTCACATACAGATGGTAAATGAATCTGTGGAAATTAGTGAGGTCGTCCCGAGAGGGTGTAGGGAATGAAGGGAGAGGGGAAAGGAGCCCACAGACATGGCAGGTGGTGGTACAGGAAGACCCAGGGGAGAGTATGGTGTCACTGAGGCCAGGGCTCAGCACCTAAGCGAAGTGTTCAGAGAAGGCAGTCGCCACAGTCCAGGCACAGCCACAGAGTCAAGTTCGACGAGGAGCCAGTATCTCAGGATTTGGCCACATGAAGACCAGAGCAGTTCTGATGGAATTATGGATCTAAACAGCCGACCACGTGAGCAGATGCACCAACGAGAAGGAAGTGCAGACTGCAAGAGTGGACACTTCCACAGTATTGACTGCGAGAAAAGAGAAGATGCAAAGATAAACAGAGAAAGAGGTCTGGCAGAGGAATTCTTATTTTTTTCCTTCCCTTCCCCCAATAAAACAGACATAACCACATTTAAAGGCTGAAAAGAGACAATAATGGTGGAGTGAGTCCCCTAACAGAATAAAAGAGAATGGGATCTAGAAAGCAGGAGGAGACACTCTTTCCATTGAGTATTAAGAGAAAAAAGGAAGAAAGATGTTGCTGAGGGCAGAGTGGGGTGGGGAACAGGGCTGAGATGGGGAAGCACAGCTGGGGTGGGGAACAGGAATGGGATGGGGAGCAGAGCTGGGAGGGAGCAGGGCTAGGATGGGGTGTAAGGCTGGGGTGGGAACGGGAATGGGGTGGAGGCAGGGCTGGGGTGGGGAACAAGGCTGGGGTGGGGACAGTGGAAAATTAAAAGTTCAAAGAACCTCCTACCTAATGGCCACAGGCCAGGAACATTCTCAGGCAAGTTTCAGTGCAAATGGAAGAGGCCCCCAGAGCCTGGTAACAGGTATTTTGGGTTAGGTTAGCTGACAGGGCTAAAAGTAAATGGGTGGATCAGTGCGGGAAGGTAGGTATGTCTGATCACTGAATGTACTTCACCCAGGAATATATAAAATTGTGCAACTAGACAGTGAAGAAATACCTGGGTAGCACAGCGATTCACACATTTTTAAGTAAACATTTCCGTGTATCACGTCGAGCCTGGGGGAAACCCTGCAAATGCAGACATTGTCAAATCAACACCCAATTCAGTAACCTCAGAGGACTATAGAAAAGCAAAGGCATCTGCGCATGTCCATCTGAATCAAGAGTTGAGGAATCCCGGGCAACAAAGTTCAGCCCCCATGACCCACACCCTAGTCACCTGACTTTAGGTAAACTGCTCCACCTCACTGTGTCCCAAGCTTTCCTTTTATTTTTTTAAAAGAAAGTACTATCTATTTTTTCTTTCAGCTCCTCTGGGAGACTAGAGATGAATCCAGTATCTATTTAAAGCTTCTGGCCGCCTTAGAAAAGAGCCCGAGATCATCAAAGGCCTGTGTGGAACTGGAAGAATCTTCTGGGCACAGGTGCCACAGGGCCACACACTGGTATGTCCCCTTTATAGGCACAAAGAGAAAAGGTACAGATGTGTAAAGGGCTCTTTCCCTCACCTGAATCAGCGGTTCCAGGATGCGTGACGGAACCAACCCTAACCAGAAGACAGAGAACACAACGCTGCCCGAACACGCGGGCAAGCCTGGCAACTCCCTGCTCAGGACTCTCCGTGTGAAAAGATACGTTATCCCTCTGCTTACCCAAAACGTAAGCCCTTTATTTACTGAGTATCTGCTCAATCAACACAGAGCCTTCAAATTTTGTCTGTCCCTCTGTTCTGCTGATTCTTGGAGCTGGAAGGTTCCTAGTCCAGGAACCATGTCGACCTTTTAAATACCCAATGTGATGTCTGCTGATGCTAGTGTTTGCCGAATTGCTCTCTGCCACATGGGATGTGAGTGTGGGCTCCATAAAAGCCATTATGAAGCCAGTAACTGTAGGCGAGGGGATGGGGGATATCTTAGCCATTTTATCTATTTTTTAAATTTTGTATTGAGGTGAAATCCACATAAAAATGAACCTTAAAATGAACAATTCAGGGGCGCCTGGATGGCTCAGTTGGTTAAGTGTCCGACCCTTGATTTCAGCTCAGGTCATGATCTCAGGGTCGTGAGTTCCAGCCCTGCATCGAGCTCCTGGCTGAATGTGGAGCCTGTTTAAGATTCTCCCTCTCCCTCTGACCCTTCAACCCCCGTTCGTGCGCACTCTCTCTCTTTTGCTAACAAAATAAGTAAATAAATACAATAAATAAAATGAACAATTCCGTAACATTTAGTGCATTCACAGTGTTGTACAACCACCACCTCTACCTAGTCCAAAACATTTTCATCGCCTCAGAAGGAAACCCTATAGCCATCAACCAGTTGCTCCCCATTTCCCCTTCCTTCAACCACTAATTTGAATTCTGACTCCATAAATTGGTCTATTTTTAGTATTTTGTATAAATGGAACATAAAGTGTGGTCTTTTGTGTTTATCTTCTTACATTTAGCATGTATTCAAAATTCTTGCATGTTGTGGCATGTATCACTACTCATTCCTTTTTATGGCTGAATAATATTCCATGGCAGGGCTATGGCACAGTTGGCTTATCTACTCATCCATTAAAGAACTGTGGGGCTGTTTCTAGCTTTTGACTATTGTGAACAGTGCTGCTGTGAACATATGTGCCCATGTATTCATTAAGTATTGGTTTTCAATTCTTTGGGTATACAGTTGATCCTTGAATAACACAGGTGGTAGGGGAGCCAACATCCCCCGCCACGGGCACAATCGAAAATCCATGTATGACTTTTGACTCCCCAAAAACTTAACTATGATTGGCCGACTACTGACCAGAGCCTTACTGATAACATAAACAGTCAATTAACACATTTTGTATGTTACATGTACTATATATACTGCATTCTTACAAAAGAGTAAGCTAGAGAAAAGAAAATGTTAAATTCATGAGAGAAAATATCTACAGTACCGTACTTTAAAAAAAATCCACATTGGGCGCCTGGGTGGCTCAGTCGTTAAGCGTCTGCCTTCGGCTCAGGTCATGATCCCAGGGTCCTGGGATCGAGCCCCGCATCGGGCTCCCTGCTCAGCGGGAAGCCTGCTTCTCCCTCTCCCACTCCCCCTGCTTGTGTTCCTGCTCTCGCTATGTCTCTCTCTGTCAAGAAAATAAATAAAATCTTTAAAAAAAAATAATAATAAAAAATAAAAATAAAAATAAAAAAAATCCACATATAAGTAGACTCAGGCAGTTTAAACCCTTGTTGTTCAAGGGTCAACTGTACATCTAACAATAGAATGACTTAGTCATATGGTAATTCTATGTTTAATTTTTTGATGAACTGTTTTCCACATCCCCACCAGAATGTTCAAGGGGTCTAATTTCTCACATCCTTGCCAACACGTTTTTTCTTCTTCTTTTTTTATTATAGTCATCCTAGTGAATGTTAAGTAGTACCTCACTATGGTTGTGATTTGCATTTCCCTGATGACTAATGATGTCAAGCACCTTTTCGTGTGTTCCTTGGCCAATTGTATACCTCTCCAGAGAAATGTCTACTTATGCCCTTTGCCCATTTTTAAAATTGGGTTGTTTGTCTTTCAGACCTTTTTAAGCAAGGCACTCTGAGACTCCTCTCTGAACACCCTCCTTCAAGGAGACAACACCAAAGCAAGATGTTAACAGAGTGGTGGTTGAGGGGTTACACTCTGAAGCCAGACTGAGTGAGTTCAGTCTGCAACTTAGTTGCTTGACAAACTTACCTCCCTGAGCCACAAGCTCTTCATCTGTAAAGTGGGAGGTATTAATAGTAAACTTCATGGATGTGTGGTGCAGTAAATAATTTAATCAATATAATATGCTTATAGCAGTGTCTGACAAAAAGAGCTATAAAATGTATCAAAAATCAATAAAGTTTGTAGAGAAAGCACCTCCATAAAATTATGTATGTATTCCCATAGAAACAGGAGACATGGATGAACCTCTCTGCCAGATCCAGCAAAAGGAAAAGGAACTTCAGGGAACAATTCACAGTATTTTGCCTCCATGTTAAGTCTGAAATGATCTCAAAATAATAAAAAGCAGTACTTTACACATTGTTCTTGATATCTTTTTAACAACATAGGTAAAACATTCTTACACTGTGGCTACAAGGCAGAACTCACATCTGTGAAGGAAGTTTGGTGATACAAATACTAAACCAGGGACCAAATCTTCTTCCCCATCAGACATTCCTTAGAATGAAAAAAGATGAAGAAAGTTTGCAGGCTGCTGTATTTTATAATTGTGATTTCTTTGAAATGCCTATCTATCACTGTGACTGAGGATAATAAATCATTGCATGTGGTTGAGAAATATCAAGACCCTCTCCTTTCTGTATACAGAAAAAATCCAATTGCATCCAGAGGAATCATGTCAAGCAGGTGAATTGCTTGGCCCAAAAGTCATAGATATGGTTCTACCAAGTCTACCTTGCTGCCATTACCCTTCGCACAGTCTTAAGAAAGCAGCGTTCAGACTAACATATGACATCAATCCAGTGTCAATGTACAAAGGCTTCTGTGCTCCAATTCTATCCTTTTCTTGAAAGATAAAGGCTCTTCCAAGGTAGAGGTTCAATATCAACTACTACACACTCAGGCCCAATTAAATTTCCAATTTATAATATACTTAGGTTTCCTGTCATTTTGCATTGATTTAATAAGGAATGAAATCCTCTCTTCTCTTGAATTCTTTAGGGAGCTTTGGTTTCCTAAAAGTTTAGGTGTCCTTCCTCAAACCCCTCCACCCAGCAAAATTAAACCTTGACATACGAATTAACTGGGATTAGCAATCCATGAGCTCTGCAAAGAACTGATGCCAAGGAACTGGAGTCATGGGCAAGTTCATGTTTATTCTCAATAGTGGAATGAATGGACAGAATGAACGGAAGAAGTGGTCAGAAATTAGTAAGTCAAAAGGAAAAACGCCAAAGTTAATTTATCACATAGAGACAAGGGAAATCAGTTAAAGTCTGTTATAGAGCAAACAAACAACAGAACTTACTTTCTTTGAAAGACATAAAATAAAATGATATATGAAATGGGCAAGCTTAAGTGAACTTACTCTTAAAAAAAAAATCATGTTCCTGGAAAAGCAAATAAATGGAAATAAGTCCTGGATTAGTCATCGAAATGTTCTTTCTTGTTCCAGATCACAGTTAAAGAAGGATGTTTAAGAGGCAGAGTAATATAATGCACAGCACTGAGTCCCAGATTTGAGTTCCAGATCTAAAGACACAGCAAGAAATTTCAGGTCCAAAATGTACCTATAAGGGGAGCCTGGGTGGCTCAGTTGTTAAGCATCTGCCTTCAGCTCAGGTCATGATCCCAGAGTCCTGGGATCGAGCCCCGCATCGGGATCCTTGCTCAGCGGGAAGCCTGCTTCTCCCTCTCCCACTCTCCCTGCTTCTGTTCCCTCTCTCGCTGTCTCTCTCTCTGTCAAATAAATAAAATCTTTAAAAAAAAATTTTTAATTAAAAAATAAAATTATAAAATGTACCTATAAGCACATTTTCACAGATTACAGAAATAATTTTGATTTCCAACTTTAGTGACAACTAAAATTTGCTGTAGCTTGATTTTGAGAACTATAATGCTTTTTTTTGCTTTCTGGCCAATACAGAAAATATAGAAATCATAGAATAATATAGGGGAGAAAAACAGGGAATCTGATATACTATGACTTGAGAAAAGGAGTGTTTTTGTTGTATTTCCTATCGAAGGCAAGACCTAAATAATATATTTTGCATTATCTTTTTCTTAAGATTTTAATTATTTATTTGCCAGAGAGAGCGAGAGAGCGAAAATACAAGCAGGGAGAGCGGCAGGCAGAGAGAATCAGGCTCCCCACTAAGCAAGGAGCCCGATCCGGGACTCGATCCCAGGACCCTGGGATCATGACCTGAGCTGAGGGCAGACGCTTAACCAACTGAGCCACACAGGCATCCCTATTTTGCATTATCTTAAAACTAGGAATTTAACATACTGTGACTTCTTCACCTACCGAAAATATCAGAATGATGTTATACACATATCATTGAACTTATAACACACAATGATATTTTCCCATATTATTAAAAGTGCTTAATGGCTGCATGTAACTTCTCTGTACTTTTACTTATAACTTATTTAACCACTTCCACATTGCTGAACTTTTCTTTCTTTGCTACTTAAAAAAAAAAAAAAGTACAATTACAAATTTCACCAGACAAGGAACATTATGAGTAATTTTAGACTCTTAATAAATACTTCTAAATTTGCTTTGTCCTAGGGCGCCTGGGTGGCTCAGCTGGTGAAGCGTCTGCCTTCAGCTGAGGTCATGATCCCATCAAGGTCCTGGGATGGTCCTGCATTGGGCTCCCCTGCTCAGCAGGGGACCTGCTTCTCCCTCTCCCTCTGCCTCTCCCCCTGCCTCTCCCTCCTACTCATGTTCTTGCTCACTCTGTTCTCTCCCTTTCTCAAATGAATAAATAAAAAATCTTAAACAAAATTTTGCTTTGTCCCAAAATATAAATCAATTTACACAACAGTAGTAATATGAGAGTGCCTGCCTTACTAAATTCTTACTAACATTTGAACATTAACAATTCTTATTAATTTCTGCCAAATGGCATCTTACTATTTGCCTTTCTTTGATTAGTAAGGTTAATTTTTTCCCCATATTTTATAGACTAACTGTACTTTTTTGTGGATTCTCTGTGTATTGTATGGTACACTCTTTTGTCTATTCATTCTTCCAAATGATCACTAAATATCTGGGACAATGCCTCAAAACCATTTAGTTTGTAAAGGCCATCATGTTTATAATGCTTAGTTTTATCATCTGTGAGCACAGTATGCCTCTGCACTTAATCTCCTATATTGTTTAACGTTTGTAAATCTCTTTGTATTTTATTTGTTGTATTTGAAGTCTCTACATTCCTGCAAGACTTCTCAATGCTTCTGTATGTAAAATATATGCGATTTTCCAAATCACTCTCTCATCTTTTATTTTTATAAATAGGAAAGTTTCTTTTTTTTATTTTTTTAAGATTATTTATTTGAGAGAGAGAGAGCACGAGTAGGAGGGGTAGAGGAAGAAGGAGAGAGAATCTCAAGCTGAGCAGGGAACCTGATGTGGGGCTGGACCACAACCCTGAGATCATGACATGAGCCAAAACCAACAGGCGGACACTTAACTGACTGTTCCACCCAGGTGCCCTAGAAAATTTTCTATTATGACATAGGAATCACTATTTGAAAGTCATGAGTTCCTGAGTACAATTTGTTTGCTTTCTATTAGTTTTATCAGATTCTGTATTTTTATTTTCTAAAAAGTTTCTATTTCCACTTTGGTCCAAGAGTTAAAGTTTTTTAGTTCCCAAGCAATGGGTTGAAACCCTTGATGCCTATCTCCACCCAAGAATAAATTTTGGTAAATGTTTCAAGGATAACTGATGAAAAAAAAAGTTATATATCTTTTATGAAAAATATAAAGTTGATTTCATTTAATGCTTTGTACCTGAAAATTTTACCTATTTACATGACGCTGATATTGATATCCCTTTTAGTTTTTTTTTTTAATTTTTATTTGTTTATTTGAGAGAGAGAGAGAGCAAGAGGGGTGGGGGAGAGAGCAAGAGCAGGGGAAGGGGCAGAGAGACAAGCTGACTCCCTGCTGAGCACAGAGCCTGACACAGGGCTCTACCCCAGGACCCCGAGATCATGACCTAAGCTGAAGTCAGATGCTTAACCTACTGAGCCACCCAGGCGTCCCTCTTTTAGTTTTAATTTGCCTGATTTGCCTTTGCCTATCATTTTACTTTAATCATACTTTTGTTTTTGGGTGGAGTGAGTGTTGTCACTTGTGAACACCTTATACTTGAGAGAGATCTATTCTAGGAGCTAAAGGAGCACCTTGCACAGAACGGAGTCTCAGCAATTATTAAATTGTTCGTTATAAAACATCTGTCTTTCTCCATCATACCTGCACCTGGTAAGTGCCTAATAAAGTGAAGAGAGGTTTTCTCTGATAACTAAGCCAAGCTTCTCTGCTACTCTTAAAATTAGGAATACTATAATATTATAAATTAAAATATTATAATCCTTTCTAAGTTCATGGAAATATTTACGGACTGATGGGAGTGTGTGTTACATGAATATCTATCAATATTCACATGTCATCAAAAGTCTATCTAAATATATACATTTTATAAATTATAATTCAATTTAAAAATGGGCTTAGAGGGGTGCCTGGGTGGCTCAGACAGTTAAGCATCTGCCTTTGGCTCAGGTCATGATCCCAGGGTCCTGGGATCAAGTTCCACATCTGGCTCCCTGCTCAGCGGGGAGCCTGCTTCTCCCTCTACCTGCCGCTCCCCCTGCTTGTGCTCTCTCTTTCTCTTTCTCTGACAAATAAATAAATAAAATCTTAAAAAAAAGAATTTTTAAAAAATGGGCTTAGAGAAACAAAACATAAGTATAGCTCATGGAGTAACTTGCCTCCATGAAGAAGAGATTATTGGTGATATAGACATAAACATTAATTATGTTCATAAAATTATATTTGTGTACAAAATACTATCTCATGGTATTTTGTGACAGGGGAACTATCCCTTTGTTGTATCAAAAATTAAAGTTAGGTTTCAAGATGATTCCTACATAAATTATGAAAATAAACTTTGGATTTTCCTAATGATATAGGAAATAAAACAAAACCAAACAAAAAGTATCCCTGAGAGTTTACCAGTCAAGTAGAATAATTGCTTTGGTCTTTGAGATTTGCCTTAACAATTACCCAAACAAACAAAGGTTACTTTTCATCTACAAGTAACCTTTACACTGTAGAGGTAACCTAACCTTTAAAACTCCCCCACCACCCAAGGATTAAAACACTTTAAATATTCCTTACTACTCAAGTTGAACCACACTTTCCATCACCAATCTGGAATTCATTTATGAAGGAAGACAGGGCATTCCAGCATGAGCATTCACTCAATTTGTGGAAATAGAGTATCCTTCAGTCCCTTACAATTTTGCTCAACAACATTTGCGAGGGAAAGTTTCAAACATTTATTGGCAATACTCCTGGAAAATAGAGGGCAATTTACTGACATGTGTGATTGTCAAGTGGGAGAATATGTCAATCACCCAATTACCAACTACTCATTGAGGAGGGCTTTTAAATACATTATAAATGAAAAAAGTAAAATTAGCCATGATTCCAAATGTACTATACCATATAAAACACAGAATAGAAGCCTTTTTCAAAATATGTGATTTATTCCAAAGAGTCTCCTACCTTAAAGGCGTTCTCTGTGAAAAGCTATTTGTATTGACCCAAGTTCCTACACCTTCCAAGGTCCTTTTCAGAGTGGATACTTATTCAAAAGCAACTAGAAAAAGGGAAACAAGTCTCCCAGGCTGAGCTAAAGTTCCACAAAAGCACTAAGGAGATCGTTTTTTATTCCGTTCCAGTACCCTCCTTTTCATTTCATGGCCTCCTCCAGGCCCCAACACAAGCCTCCTTACCAGGAACCCCAAGACAATTCTATTTTGTATAGGACACTTTGGAGGTGCAAAACTGAAGATCAGTAAACAGAATCCGTCTCAATCAACCACACTGCTGAGGACCAGTGTATAAAGACAATTCCTACTTCCTGCCATTGCCCCAGATCCAAAAAGGGCACCACACTTCAGGGCCACATTTGCCTCTTCAGAGCCCTTGGCAGAGAGAGAAAACATCAAAATAACAGCAATAACAACAGCACACCATTTAAAATTGAACTGATACTGTAAGGAGAAACAGTATTTTGTTCCTTAAAACAAAAATGACATAGACAATCTAACCATCAGCAGCAGGAAAACATTTTCAAAGCAACGAGAATAACACCTATATTTGCCTTTTGTCCTGGATACCAGTAAATGCTGGCTATTCCCTTGAGGTGTTGACATTAGCCAGTCTTCTTTTTTTTTTTTTTTTTAAGATTTTATTTATTCATTTGACAGAGAGACAGCGAGAGAGAGAGCACAAGCTGGGGGAGCGGCAGGTAGAGGCAGAAGGAGAAGCAGACTCCCCGCTGAGCAAGGAGCCCAATGCGGGACTTGATCCCAGGACCCTGGGATCATGACCTGAGCCGAAGGCAGACACTTAACCGACTGAACCACTCTTGAGCTAAAAGAACCTGGGCACCCCGACATTAGCCACTCTTGAGCTAAAAGAACACATGCATAAGAGACACACATAATGCACGAATCCCCAAACTACACACTGTAACCAAATTGGTAGAAATACATTTCTATTTTAATATAAAGTAAAAGGAAGAAAAGTCTTAAAATTTTTTAGGCTTGTGATTTGAATATTATAGGAACCACTGTGATTCACGGACCCCATGGTACAAAGATCTATGCTTATATCCATGACTTGGTCAAATATTATCATACCAGCAAAGGCACCTATTTATGATGTTAAGAAGAAAGTGATTTAAACTTTCATATACTCTGCTAATGTGCTGTTCTCTTCAAATGAAAAGTGCAGGGGAATATTAAGGGCCACCTCTGGGTTATGAGCAGAATTTATAACTTCACTGCTTTCTTAAATTAGATCCCATTGTTCACAATCCTCACCTCATTTAAGACTTTGTAAATTTAAAATAACAAGAACAAAAATGATAACAATTCATCATTACAAAGGGCACAGTTGACCCACAGTTCCCGTGTCAACTGTCTAAATAAATTCTAGACTTATTACTGAAGAAATAAAAAAAATTCATAACCCCAACCACCAATGGCAGTCTCAAATGATCTTCCCAAACCTTGCTGAATTTTAACTGCCCACACACTACTCACCAGATGAAGGTAAAAGTAGCTAAATACCATTTATTACTAGTTGTGGGTACCATTACTCTATAATTTGAAAGGCATTCTTCCTTCTGAGTTTACCATCTTGAGTTTATCACTTCAGCACTGCCATTAAAAATTACTAAATACTGGGGCGCCTGGGTGGCTCAGCCATTAAGCGTCTGCCTTCAGCTCAGGTCATGATCCCAGGCTCCTGAGATCAAGCCCTGCATCAGGCTCCCTGCTCCGCAGGAAGCCTGCTTCTCCCTCTCCCATCCCCCCTGCTTGTGTTCCCTCTCTCCCTGTGTCACTCTCTGTCAAATAAATAAATAAAATCTAAAAAAAAAAAAAATTACTAAATACTATACATGAAAATGCCAGGCTGGATGTTATACTGTGCAAGAAAAGTCTATTCACTCTACAGAAGAGCTCAAAAAGACAACATAAAATCAAGAGACCACACAGAAGAAGAATAAACATCTTCATGGCAGTAGAGCAACTGAATGGGCAAAGAATGAGCATGAAATTGTTGAAAAGTAGAATCTGAAAAGGCTGTGAGCCTCTTTCCAAGAAAAGCCTAGTCCACGAAATGTCTCAAACTGGTATCCAGTCCTCCTTGAAAATATGGAGAAAAAGAGACAGGAAAAACGTGGGGCCAGGAGGGGAGAGTAGATGATGATAAATGCACAGGAAGCTTGCTATTTCTAAGGATTTAGATAAAAATGGGGCAATTCAAAAATTGATCTCTCCAATGACATCAATCTCCTGCAGGCAGATTTTCAAAACACTCAACCCAGCAACTCTCCCAGACCATCCTTATGCCAGACTTCAGGGAGAGAGCACCCTCTTGCTTTCTGCTTTTCAAAGGGGTGCTGCCTCCACTTAGTGATGTTTATAAAAATGGCAGCAGTTTCCCATTTGAATGTTAATTACTGTTGTGACACACAAGATAATTTAACTTGCTTCAGTAATTTATTCTTCCTTGTAATTAGATGTAGTAATTGGAAAATCTTCCAGAATGTAACAACGCTTCCAAAGGTGAAATGGCAGGGAAAAGGAGCTTTCCCAGAGGATCTCCACTATAAATCTGGGGCTGGCTGTTCAACTGGCCATCACTTAGATGAACCGAGCCAGGGATCAGAGATGGTCCTTCTGGAATCAAGTAGGGGACACCCATACCCTTTAAGAGCTGAATGAGTCAAGTGGAAGGCAAAGCCGCAGCAGACAATTTAGAGCTACACTGAGAAGAGTACGGATGACAAAACTTGAATGAATCCAGGAATGATACTACACAGTGCCATTTTAAACCCTCTACTCTGGGAGCTATTCACACACAGGTCAAAGACTCTGTAGAAAGAGTACAGGCCAAAAATACCACTGGGGTGTGATGGGTTCTACTCATATTACTTGACTTATGGAAGTGGTTCGGTGCTTGCCACATCATACGTACACATAAATATTTACTGAAACAAGCAAATGAGGGACTGGATAGGTAAATGAACTGGTGCATGCAAGTCTTGGAAATAACTATAGCCAGCAAGTATTCAATACATAGAACATATCAGGTACCATGCTAAGCATTTTATATCTCTTTTCGTCCTCTTCCAATTTCCTTTCCATTGTACCCAAAGCCTTACCCCCATCTTTACCTAAAATCCTTTTTAAAAAATATTCTATGATGACTATTTCAATCATATACATCAATCTAGAGAACATCTCCATGCACCCATCTTCCAGATTCAGTCTTTCTTCATTTATACCCTGTATTAGTAGCCTTCCTATATTTTTTTAAGCAAATCCCAAACATAACATTTTATCTGACAATATTTAAAGGGCTCACATTTTTTTTTACAGGGCTCATTTCTGTAAATCTCAATGTAATAATTCCTTAAATACATTAACAAGAATTCCTCAATATAACCAAATATTCAGGTACTGTCCCTTTCCCCCAACTGCATGATAATTTTTTACAGTTTGTATAAATTGGTATCCAAAAAAGGTGCAGACATTAGGATTAGTTGATATATATCTTAATCCTTTCAATTTATAGATTTCATCTTCCATCGTTTTTACTTCAGTTGCTTTTTTTTTTGGTTACTGTTAATAAAAAAAAAAAAGTCATTTGCCCTGTAGAGTTGCCTAGTCTAGATTTTTTTAAAAATTCTATCTATATGATTAATTTATTCTGTTTCTCTGTCTTCTGTACTTCCTGATAATCAGCAGTCAGAAAAAGAGGCCAGACCAGATTACACGTTGAAATTTCAGCAAGAGTATTTCACAGGCTCTACACTTCACCAGGAGACATACAGTCTCAGCTGTCCTTCTATGATGGTGTTGGCAGCCAGTGATGCTCACTGCTTGGACCCAATGACTCACTGGGGTTGCAAAATAATGAAACCTGACCCTTCTGAATCCTTTCTCATCTATTCACTGAGCTACTTCTCCAAAAACAGACTCTCTCTTCAATTACTTGGTTAATGTGAGGTACAAATTTGTAAGAGAAAGCAAGTTAAACACTTGATTCATTCCTTTTTGTTCACAGTTTTCCCCAAAATAAAGAGCAGATTCCCTAATATGATTTAAAAAAGAAATGGACCAAAGAGAATTTTATTTTTAACTAAAATTTCCTTAAGGGGACCATTCTGTGTCAGAAATACAAAACTGTCCAGTATCATAGTATGTTTGGAGGTTGGGGTAAATAAACACATCATGTACTTTAGAACTATCTGACTCATTAGGGCCTCTTCAGCAAGCAGACTTTTTCTTAATTTGAACATCCCCAAGTATGGAAGTTCTAATAAATAAAAAATCCTGTGTATTTATTTGAGAATCTTAAATATCTAACACCTTCCTCTCAAAGTCATGATGCAGATGCTTGCCTCCTGATTCTCGAACCCAGAAGGGCAGAAGAGTATGGGCAGCAATCAACACAGTAGTTTCCAGCAAGAGATGCTTCCCTTTGCAAACACTCCGCAGAACTCACATAGGCACAGCATGTGATGTAAGGAGCCATAAAGAGATGTGATAGAAGTAACCAAATGCCATGTAGGAACATATTCTACTGTAGTATGTACATCACATGGGTTCTATTTTTCCCCCCCTAGAGATAAACTGATCACTTAAGCTACAAAAATAAAAACAGAGACCCTGATCTCTACTTTGTGGAGCTCAGAGACACGTGTCCTTGAAATTACATGTGGCTGTGATGTAAGAGATCTGTTTATAAAATTAATGAACAGCTCACATCCTCTCCAGCCCCCAAGGCTGAGACTGCTCAGTAGGAGCAGTACAGCTGACATCCTATTTGCTGCATAAAGGACTCAGGAAATTCAAGGATAATAGGAATTCTATCATCTCATGAATGGCACTCTGGGTATCAAAGATCCCCTCTACACACCAACACAGGAAATTGCAGAATCTCTGCTCCCCATGGGTATAGATGTTTTCTTAATTTGCATGATTTTATTTAGAAGAGATAGAATTCAAGTTACTGAATTATGAAACATGTGCACAGACCGGGATGGTCTGGTTTGGAATCCATTCCCCAATAAGAGTACGAGAGGATGAAGGACTCCTATCAGATACGGTATTACTTCTGCCACCCTGTGCCAAGCACCCACGGGCTACATGATAATAATGTATCCTCCAGATACTCACACAGAGCCAAAGGCAGGAAAGTCAAACAGAGAGAGCTGAAAAACAGGATTCTAACACTAGCACATGGGTTTCCTGAATAAATAGCTTCACCGCCCTGCACCTTCATTTCCACGTTTTATAAAGTAGAGACAATTATCTTTGCTTATTCTCCAGGGGTATTTTGAATAACAAAAATAATCCTCTGAAATCTTCATAGAAAGCACAATTTCAACCTACTAACGAAGGAAATAGAAAGAGAAACCTGGACAAACTGTCTCAAAGCCTGCCCAATTAGTCCAACAGAAAAGAGAGATCCACTTCCGAGACCAGGAAATATCCACGATTGGCGGCCACTAACACTGTCCTTCTTGTCAACTCCTCCCTACCACTCCTTTGCACCCCCTTCATTCTCCTTTCTCGGGCCACCATGGCCTTCCCCCACTCCTCCTCCTGTCTCTTGCTCCTCTAGCTCTTCTCCCTCCCCTATGTCAGCCTCTCTCCCCTGCACAATTAAAGCTCCTTCCCACTGTCACCCACAGGACTGAGCTACAGGGGACCTTAGAACTCTTCTGATCAAGATCCTGCATCGTGAACGAAAAGGTGAGGCCTGAAGAGACAGAAGCCACAGGCTCAGGGACAGGTAGCCCATTATTTGCACATGGTCTTCATCGACATGTGACTCCAAGTAGAATGTTGTTGGGTGCTACACCACACTGTGTCCTACCTGGGACTGTGCACCACTCTTACTCAAGAAATGGATCTGAAGAACCGCTAGATGCCTCTCATTGTTCTCCCACCATTATGAAGGGCTTCGAGTCATAATCAGAAAAAGAAGATAAAACGGACCACATGAACCAGATTCAAATCCCACATCTGGAACCTCGAAAGTTCCCAGGGAGGAGGAGGCAAGAGGCTGATTCCACAGGGACCCTATCCCAGTTACTCCACCCCACACCCCCCACCCCAGTGTTCAATATCCCAAAGGAATATCTTCCATGGGTCAAATCCAAATCCTTTGTAAAGTAAGAAAGAGCTCTGGATTCTTCAATGCGATACTAAAGCACAATCGACAACACGAGGTAGGAAAGGCTCTCCAGGGAAGCACCTAAGAGCAGGTAGGCATACTCAGCACAAAGAATACAAGGAACTTCTGTGAAGGGCCCAGTACTCAATTTCTCTAGTCTTACTCTTCAGCAGGTCAAGTAATCTTAGCCCCTTTAACTGTATCAATCTTTTCATGATACTTTTGGCTCTTGTTTAATCCTTCAAATCGTCCACATTCGCTTTTGAAAGATAGAGTCTAGAACCAAGGGCAGATAGATGAAGTCCTTAATACAAGTGAAAAGCCATCAACCAAAGTATTAGAAACTCTTATACAAAGTCCAGGGCAATGAAGGAAACCTCCATACAAAAGAGGCAGTATTCCCAACAATAGTACTTTTTAGGTAGACTAACCTGTAAACTTACGGAATATCAGAAACTAAGGAGGAAACATCAAATACAGTCTACTGAACATCACCTAACTGGGACACTCACCATGGAGCTAAACAGAAGGCCTAAGAGATAAAAGTCAGAAACGTCCAAGCTAAATCTTTTAAATATTAATCAAGTCAGGAAAAAGCAAGGGGGAGGGAATTAGGGTAAAGGCAAATTCCTTTTCCTACAAGGTAAAGAAAGAAAATTAAATGAAAATCCTGACTGAGCTCGTAAAATGTGTTCAGAAAAAAACAGTAGTTGGGTGTGTGCTCTTGGTATAGGGTCTTGAAAATAATAAGGCGGCTGAATTGCGAGCACCAGGGATGTGAAGTACTAGCTCAAAAGATTATGAAAATTGAGATTTCCAAACTGAATTTGAAAAGGAGAAAGGTAAAAACAGGTCAGCTCGTCATGGGCAAGGAGGAACTTTCTATTATTTGGCTGGCTGTTTTAAATTAATATCCTGGAACATTAGCAGGTTAAAGAGCCTTAAGAAAATGACAGAGAGAGAGAAGCAAATGGAGTAGAAACAACAGTGTTTACGTCTTACTAACACAAAGGTATTACTAGAAGGATTTACAAGGTGCTAACATGACATACATCAAAGTCAAAAGGCTAGCTTTAATAAATGATGAGAAAATGTAGGTGGCACAGAAGTAAAGCCATAGGACTTGAAATAATTCCATCTATGCAGTTTTAAACCAAGTAAACTACCCCAGGATCCATGAAAGATCATGTTTTGTGATTCCCTAAGAGGCAGTATTCCCACTGCATCAAACCAGTGAAGGCAGGTGGAAAAACTAAGAGTGAGAAGAATATAAACCACCTGTCCTTTCTGAGATACTATTAGGCATGCTCAAAAAATCTTGAGACACACCTTGACCCAGAGAGGTCCCAGTCTTTAAATTCAAAGTGAAAGAAAAGCAAGTGCCCTTTTTTCTCCTCTTGGGAGATACATAGAGAAATCAGATCAGACGAATAACAGTGGGTCAGTATCACTGACATCGTCTAGGTCATCAGGTCATCACACGCTTTGGCAGCATCGACTTCATCAAGACATGGCTGATGTCCTCAACACTCACCTGGCATCCTCTGGGGACAGCATTTCCTGTCATCCCCCAACCTGGACCTTAGATGTGTGATTTCTGCTTTTAACATCACATACCTTGTCAGAGACTAAAAGTTTCTGCCTCCACACAGTTCATATGTTGAAGCCCTAAATCCCAGTGTGGCTATATTTAGAGAAGGTGCCTCTAAGGAAATAATTAAGGTTAAATGAGGTCATAGTGGTGGGGCCCTGATCCAATAGGAATTCGTGTCCTTTTAAGAAGAGACACCAGACGCTCTCTCTCCCCACAAGTACACACGAAGGAAAGGCCATGTGAGGACGTATCAAGAAGGCAGCTGTCTGTAAGCCAGAAAGAGAGTTCTCACCAGAAATCAAATCAGCCGAAACCTTGGCCTTGGACTTCTAAGCCACAGAATTGTGAGAAAATAAATTTCTGTTGTTCAAGCCACCCGATCTGTGGTATTTTGTCATAGTGGCCTGAGCTTAGACACACATATTCCATCAGTGTTTAATAATGACTTCTCAAACAGAAGGAATAATGCTGTGTGAAGTTGGGGGCTTCAGAAATGGCTTTGACTGGGGCACCTGGGTGGCTCATTCTGTTGGGAGTCCGACTCTTGATTTTGGCTCAGGTCGTGATCTCATGGTCCTGAAATCAGGCCCTGCATTGGGCTCCGCGCTCAGGGCGGAGTCTGCTAAAGGTCCTCTCTCTCCCTCTGCCCTTTCCCCCCACCCTCCACCCCCGCTCTAAATAAATAAACGAATAAATAAATGGCTTTGACTATAATAATGGTTAAAAACTACACTGACCACAGTAACACCCCTAATTGTCTGTCAGTACCTACAGTGTTATCAGCTGAGTTATTTTTACAGGTAAACACATGTTTCTCCTTATTAAACAGCAGATTATAGAATGCTAACCTTTTCTTCACTACTAAAAACTGTCAATAGCAATTCAAGTACTACAACTCCATTTTGAGAAATATAAACGCCAAAACAACTTATCTTCTGTAATGCTAACTTATGTTCACATAAATGCATGCTAAAAATACTACAAAAAACTTGTTGCAATTATTTTATATAAGTAAGATAATTAATTGATTTTATGTCAATTCACCTTGGTAATAATAAACTTAGTCACTATATTGTACATCTGAAACTAATATAACACTGTATGTTAACTAACTGGAATTAAGAAGTTTTTTAAAGGTTTAAAAAAATCAATAAGCTTAGGACAGTGCACTTTGGGCTTATAGAATACCAAATCATAGACCATGGGATCACAAATTCAGAGAATGACAGACTACAGACTAGAGATAATTTAGGTCAATTAGTTTTTCTTTAAATGAGGAAACCAGAGCTCAGTGATATGAGCAATACAGAGATCCCTTAATTACCAGAATTGTGTTTTTCTACTGGTTTGCTAAAGAATAATTTTAGAAAAGTTAATGTTAAAATCATAAATCTCAAAAATAAAAAGGTATAAAAGTTTTTGTTAAACTCATTAATTAGGGAACCAGTGAGATGTTATAACCTATTCAAAGGAGAATCCAAAGGGCAAACAAATATACAAGCATCAGGAATGCTAGAAAGAGGCAAAACTGACAAAGCTGGTCAGTATACATAAGGCAATCATCTATTGCATTCTCCCATCATAATTAGCTTTCCATGGACAAGATAATTTGCTTTACTACCTGATTTCTACAATAGAAAGAGTTATAAAACTGCTCAAAGATGATGAAAGGCAGAGAGAACCTGGTTGGTTGAGCTAGACAGAACACCCACTGATTTTTTTTTCACAATTTCAAAGTCTTCCACAATTTCCCCTCCCAGTCTCTCACCATATATAAATACTATAAAACTACAAAACAGCATGATCAATATTCCAAGAGATGGAATTCAGAATCCTTGCTTAGTTGCTTAGTCAGGAAGATGTCCAAGTTCACTTCACATCAACACAGAAACTTAGAGACAATGAAATCTCTACCATGTTGGGAGAGCACAATCAATGCTGTAACTCCTTCCCCCCAGATGACTCCTCATCATACAAAAATGCCACGAGGGTGACTGATTCACAACCAATTCCTTAACCCAGGTGGGTGCAAAGCCTGTGTTTAAACTTGGGTCTTCTGACTCCACATCCCATATCCTTTCCACAACATCACCGGTCTAGTTAGCCCATGAGAGAATGTCTCTAACGACCCTTAAAGTCTATGAAAAAAAGGTCTACCAGAATAATTTTTCATTGTTCTTCAGATAAAATACAAAATGAGAAAAGACAAGAGAAAAAATAATCTGCTGCATAAACATGCAAAGAATGTATAATATGATAACTAGCTGATATGTTGATCAAATGAGGCCAGTTGCACAGCTCTGATCAGAGAATCTTAAGAGAGGAGTAAACCAGGTGAAGAGCAGAAAAGGTGTAAGGTGAGGGCTCAAAAGCACAATGAGGAACAAGAAGGTCTTGTTCTCATGTATTCTGTGTAGGCAAGGAATCACAGCATGAACACACAAGAGAATGGGAATCAAGGACTAAATTAGATATAAGATCATTGTAGACAACATTCAGAAACCAAAAATAACATAAGTAGCTGAAGTGATTTTTCAATACCTCAATTGTGAAAAAAACAAAGATCTCAAAATCATAAGCTTTGAAACTTTTATTTTTTTTTAAAGATTTTATTTATTTATTTCTGGGGCACCCGGGTGGCTCAGGCTTTGGGCGTCTGCTTTCAGCTCAGGTCATGATCCCAGTGTCCTGGATGGAGCCCCGCATCAGGCTCCCTGCTCCGCGGGAAGCCTGCTTCTCCCTCTCCCACTCCCCCTGCTTGTGTTCCCTCTCTCGCTGTGACTCTGTCAAATAAATAAATAAAATCTTTAAAAAAGAAAAAAAGATTTTATTTATTTATTTCAGAGACAAAGAGAGAAAGAGAGAGAGAGAGCACACAAGCAGTGGGGACGGGCAGAGGGAGAGAGAGAAGCAGGCTCCCTCCTGATCAGGGAGCCCTATGTGGGGCTCGATCTCAGGACCACAGGATCATGACCTGAGCCAAAAGCAGACACTTAACTGACAGAGCCACCTAGGCTCCCCAGCTTTGAAACTTTTAAATATTTTAATTAAAATGTTTCTGAATTCAGTTCATTCTTAAATAAGATTGAAGCTCTAAAGGGACCACCAAATTTCCATCTTTCTTAAGAAATAAACATGCTTTTACTCACTGGTTAAGTAGAAAATTATGAGTTAAATCAAGCAAGCAAGCAAACAAACAAAACACAGTAATGGAACACATTCCTTTGGGATAACAACAATACAAAGAGGAAGGGGAGAAAATTAAAGAATATTCAATTAAGTATTAATTTCACTGAGTACCTACTGATGGAAATATTGCTGCTAAGTTTCCTTAAAAATAGCTCTTTTCATTGTAGGACTAAGAAGGAAAATATAGCATGGTCTTTGGTATACATTTTTCACACACACTAAGGAAGGTCCTGGAAAAAGTATTTAGCAAACCTCTTGGAGTTCAGTTGTAAACCTTTATTCATTTACAATGAAAAGATAATGAGTGAAAGATCAGGTGGGCATCTTCTGACCAGCCGGTCCTCACTGCGCATAGGAAGCCAAATTACAATCAGAATATTGTTTCATCTGGCACCGCTGTAGGAGCACGAAGCTGCATACATAAACTATCCAATGATACCGGAACACCCATTCGTTCAGCAGGGGCTTGCCCAGCCATGAATGGAGAAGAGAGGGTCCTGGCCTTGGGCAGCCCCGTCTCTGGCGTGCGTGCACTGCACAAAGGGGTCTATTTGCCCCCAGCTCTGTGCAGTGGTCCCAGCTCTGCTTCCCTGAGCCTAGATAATGCCCAGGGGAGTGCTATGAATATGCATCTCACCGACTCTGATTTGATTTTTTTTTCCATTTTTTCATAACAAAACTGCCATTTTAGTCATTTTCAAGTTCACACTTCGGTAGCATTAATTAAATTCACAATGTTGTGTAACCATCACCACTATTTCCAGGACTTCTTCATCACCGCAAACAGAAACTCTGTAATGAGTTTGCTTTTTAATAAACTATATTAAGATAGGTTTTCGCCCCCAGCAAGACAAAAAGTAACTTGCCTCATTTCACTTCCCTCCTAGCCTGCTCAGCATGCTGGTGCTACCAGCAACCACACTGGAATAGTCTGGGGTTGGAATTTCAGATTGTTATTCTTTTTTACCACACACTCCAATTCTTTAGACTTTGTTAGTTTTACAGGGACCTTTGTTCTCCAATGTCACCTGCAACCCCAGTCTTCCTCTCTCTTTTACTTCCTTTTGTAAATACTAGAATACAGCCTCAACTAATTCTTTGAAATGTGGTCTGCAGGTAGGAAAATTTCTAAGCATGTCCAAAAATATCCTTAGCTTTCACTCATGAGTGCAACTTTGGGAAAAGAATTCTAAGTTTAAAATAATCTCGTCTCACAATTTGGAAGACCTTATTTCATTGTTCACTGTACCCAATATTGCTTAATTAAAACCTAATGACAATCTAATTAGCAAAAATAATTCCTTTTCAAAAGGGGCACAAGTTACTAACATTTGTGGTTCACATATCCCTTTTAAACATATCTCTTACCAGTCAGATTACAGGTCTACCTGTAATTTGTTCCTTTAGCCTCTATGTTACTTTAGCTCTTGTGTTTTGATTTTGTAACTGTTTTCTAGAAGGCGCATCTGTTAACTGAGAAGAGAGGCACCTCACTGCCATGCAGACACTGCACAGAGGGGCATTCCCGTATGGTGTACTCTATCTCATCCAAGACTTTCAAATATCTAGAAAGACAGTATCATCACCTTTTTATAGATGAGAAAGCTGAGGCTCAAATCAATGAATGATGGACTCTGAGAAACAAACTGAGGGTTCTAGAGGGGAGGGGGTGGGGGATGGGTTAGCCTGGTGATGGGTATTAAAGAGGGCACGTTCTGCATGAAGCACTGGGTGTTATGCACAAACAATGAATCATGGAACACTGCATCAAAAACTAATGATGTAATGTATGGTGATTAACATAACATAATAAAATTTAAAAAAAAATACCACCCTTCCAAGGCTGTAATAATGATTTTCCATAGGAGATTATTTGATAAAGATAAAAAAAAAAATGAATGAATGATTTTTCTCAAGGCTACACAGCTAGTAAGGGAAAAATCTAAGAGTCAACCGGTTATTCTCTGTTGGAGAAAAGAAGAAAGGAAGGACGAAAGGAAAGGAGGAAGGGAGAGAGGGAGAAACAGGGAGACAGGGCGACAGGGAGGGGGGAAGGAAAAAGGGAGGGAAGATAGGTGTTTGGTTTTGTATAGAATTATGATTGATAATATTCACTAATCATTGTTCTAAATTTGAATATTGTGTTAAATCTACTATTAAAACACAGGGATGCCTGGGTGGCACAGTCCAATGAGAGTCCTACTCTTGGTTTCGGCTCAGGTCATGATCTCAGGGTCATGAGGGCGAGCCCCATTGGGCTCTGAGCTGTGCGGAGAGCCTGCTTGAGATTCTCTCTCTCTCCCTCTCCCTCTGCCCCTCCCCATGCTCCTGCTTTCCCTCTCGCCAAATAAATAAATAATATTTTTAAAACTCTATTATTAAAATACATACTCATACAACAAGAAGAGAAACATAAGAAATAAAAAGAAAAGATAAAAAAAAAATTTTTAAGGCAGAGGAGAGGCTAAGGAAGTGATTTTAAAAGGACATGCTTTGGGAGAGATTCTCAACTACCTCCTTACGATGAATGGGTCACCTCAGTCACATAGGGTAGCTGCCCTTTTCTGAAAGCTGCCAGATACCTCAAGGGCAAAGTGAAGAGAAAGAGCCTGATGTACACACTGCAAATTACTGGTGTTTGTATCATGGTAGCACTCTGGTTTTAAGTCAAATTGCAGGGCCACCTGGGTGCCTTCAGCTCAGGACATGATACCGGGGACCTGGGATTGAGCCCTGCATCAGGCTCCCCGCTCCATGGGGAGTCTGCTTCTCCCTCTCCCTCTGCCCCTTCTCCCACTCATGCACGCGTGCTCTCTCTCTCTCTCTCGTTCTCTCTCAAATAAATTAAAAAAATAAAAAATCTTTTAAAAAAAAAAGACAAATTGAAACTCCATCATAGGCTGCTTTTAAAGACCAAATGACTAGAATAATAACTCCCAGGTACAGCAAAGCAACATGCTGTCAGTGGCTGTTTTTAGGAGAGGCATATATTGCCAAAAACAGTGCAATTCTTTCCTTCTCTTTACAATAATTAAAGAAAAAAAAAACTGACAAGGTAACAAGGGAAAATATGAGACAAGTTTAAAGTCAGGATCTTATTTTCTGTGGAGCCTTATTTATTTCAAGAAATCTAGATTATTAAATGGAACCTTCATCTGCATAATGGTCTCCCAGGGGAGGTGATACAGACTGTCCTTAAATGCATAAGCTTTGGAGTCTGAAAAACCTGAATCCAAGTCCCAGCTCCATCATGTACCAAGGGCGAGACTGTTGCCAAGCTATAGAACCTTTCAGAATCTATTTCCTCAAAATAATACCTCATAAGGCTGATGAGAAGATTAAGTAAAATTGTGCATCTAAAGCACCACAGAGAGCCTAGTGCACATCAAAACCTTCATATAAAATTTAAAAAGAGTAGGAAGAGGGGGGAGTAGCTAAGCCCAGAATTAGTTTCCAGTATGAAAGCACACTGATGAAGATTAATACTGCCAACAAGACAAAGTAAAAAACAAAAAAACAGAAACAGAAAAACAAGACTGAGTAAAACATATCAAGGCTTTCTTTGTCCTACCAAAAAAGAAAAAAAAGGCAACAATAAAATAATAAATATAGAAGACAGCGAAGGTCATGATTTTCAGTTTGTCCTCCAGCCGTTATTTTTCTCTGACTACTTCTTTTCTGAATTAAAGTATTTCAAGGTCAAAGTAAAACAGAAGGAGGAAAGCAGGAGAAAAAGAAGGTGGGAGCTAGAAAAACAAATCGGAAAAGTACAGCACCATTTTCATCACAGTATCAGCAAGGACCACCACACAGTGTCCAAGCTCCGGGTGGTGCTGAGTTTGAGATCCCCCTCAACATACACTGTACGGAACATGCTGAACTAGTCCAGAGAGAAGTGGGGGGGTGGAGCACACCCCATAGTTTGCTTCTAGATGCCACTGTTCCCACGCTAGATTAAGTGGTTGGGTACCAACCACAGAAAGACAAACCATCAGTTCTCCATGGAAGCTGTAACGGATAATAATATCCTTCAAGTCAGGGCAGGGCCGTTTGGCCATGAGCTGGTGGTGTGATTTTCAGATTCCTTGTCCTGGGTCATTCATGGTCCAAGCTCATTTTCTGGACCCACAAATAATGGTTCTGCCTAGAACCACCACCCCAAATTGGAGTGAAAAAGTGTCAGAGCACCAGGCTAGGTACAAAACCAACATCATTCCTCGTGATTAACCTTGGGTGGTCTTAACAAGTTATATAAGCCTTCCGTTTCTATAGAAGGACATTGCATTTTTAGAGCATTTTGAGATACAAAAATCAGTTATAGCTTCAAAAGGGAAGAAAATTTCACAGATATATTTATTAAATGTGAAAACTGGGGGAGGGTGTACCTAAATACAAAAATGGCTCTTTGCGGGGGGTGGGTAGGGGAAGAGCACCCAAGTGCAGGGGGAGGGGCAGAGGGAGAGGGAGAGAGAGAATCCTCAAGCAGACGCCTCACTGAGCACAGAGCCTAAGGGCAGGGGCTTGATCCCAGGACCCTGAGATCATGACCTGAGCTGACAACTGACTGAGCCACCCAGGCGCCCCCAGAAATGGCTCTTAAAAAAAGAGAGACAAAAGTACCAACTATTTGAAATCAAGAGAGACATTTTGGGAACCTGAACTCTTGCCCTGTGTAGGAGGAAACCTGAAAGGTCTTCATGGATTCTAACCTCTGGTCAACCACCAATGCATTATGTGCTACTAGGAAAAGCATGAGTCTCTCCAAGCGTAATTTCCTTCATGTAGATCTGCCCAAGACCACACAGGGTTCTTATGAGGGATCAAATATGATAACGGAGTGTGTTGGTCCCCATACCAGCAGCATCAGCATCCTGAGAACTTCTTCAAAATGCAAAGTCTTAAAAACCCTACCCCTAACCTACCAAATCAGAAACTCCAACAATCTGAAATTCGGACATACCATAAAGTCTGAGAACCAGTGCAAAAACATACGTTAAAACAACCAGAAAACCTTAAAACAAACCTTAAATCTGAAGTTGTTATGGAAAAATTAAGGATGTAACATTTGTTTGAAGATTTTAAGGATTTTCATTTACACATAATTGGATATAGAATATAAGGGCGTGCAAGTGGTGTGTGTGTGTGTGTGTGTGTGTATGTATGTTACAACCAGATTCACATTCCATCAGTTTCTTTAGTAAATGGTACTATAAAATAAAATGAAATGGAATATAAAACTATGGCATCTATCAATATTAAAATGTATTATTACTTGGTCATAACGTTCAAAGGACTGGGGTGAATAAATCAAATTAATAATAATTATTCTTTAAAAGAGTAAATATTAGACTAAATGATTTAAATCTAGTTATTAGTAAATAAAAGAGTAAGTTTCAGATTCACCTCTCTCTTGTGAAGAGAAGAAAAATACATCTTACGGGATTTTTACATTTTCTTGGCAAGAGTAAAGCATTTGTTGCTTTTAAAAAGGTAAAATGTGAAATCAAAATAAAGAGAACATGGTTGCAAAGGATTCACTCCAACAGACAATGCAGGGCTTTAATGAAATCATTATAGGAACTCTTTGAGTTCCAATAAGTATAACTAAATTAAGAACAAAATATGCTAAGAAAACTGAGAGGTAGTATTCAGATTACTGTTTCATTCTACATTCTAGGTAAGCCCAATAAAAAACATTAAACAAGAATATCCCTTATTAGAAATATTCTCAGTTTGTATTTAAGTTCATAGCTCATTTATTATCTCCAGCTAAGGAAATCCACAGTGAAGCCTCTGACACACTGCAGATGACCTGAGAGTCACTTTGCTAACATTATAGAGGGTCTGATGGAAAAGGGAGGAAGAAGAGATATGAAGAACAAATTGAATTTAAAAAACAGTAAGATCGGGCGCCTGGGTGGCTCAGTCGGTGAAGCGTCTGCCTTCGGCTCAGGTCATGACCCCAGGGTCCTGAGATCGAGCCCCGTGTCAGGCTCCCTGCTCAGCGGGGAATCTGCTTCTCCCTCTGCCCCCCCCCCATTTGTGCTCTCTCTCTCTCTCTCACGCAAGTGCTCTCTCTCTCTCTCTCTCGCAAAAATAAATGAATAACGTATTTTTTAAAATAAATAAATAAATAAAAATTAGAAACCAGTAAGATCGTATAGGAATAGGCACAACTAATGGAAAGTTTTGTCCAAGAGTTAAACTGCCAACCATCTACCTTCATGACATGTCTATTGGTAGGATATTTTTTAATGTGCCCTCAGGGAAAAATTTACGCTGGGCAGTGTACTGACCAGGGTGCCTGGACAAGAAGAGAGCAGCCGGAGAAGTGGCCCTGAAGGTTGACCGGCTGTAGAGACAGCAAAGCCACGGCCAGCACCCCGCCCACCACTATTGCCTCTGTGCTTCCCACCATTCTCTTCAGGCCTCTTGCCCACAGGATAAACCAGATCCACTACTAATCGTGGTCGGCAGCACCAACAAAAGAAGCAGGGAGGACCGACACTTCCATCAGACACAGCCGGGGTCACCTTCTCTAGCCTTCTCAGAGAGCCTCCAGCGGCCCAGCAGTGAATACCCACAGCCAGTTCCCCTGGTGCAAACAGCGGTCGTGGAAGCAGGTTCTCCCCTTCTTTCTCTCTGTCCTTAATTCCAAGTGTCTTTTCTTGCCTTCCTACCTTTGTGTCTCTTTCAAACTTTCCCTTTTATTCAAGGAGGGGGAATATATACCAAAATGGCAAAGGAGCAACGCATCCTCAATTACGCTCAACCCTTCTCATGCTGGGGAATAAAAATGGACACCAATCTCTCCTTCTTGTTCTCTTTCATGTGGGGGCCCATGTGATTAAGGGGGATGTATTGTTTCCATGCACTTCTCCATAGTCCCACAGTTGTAAGGGTTCCCGATTGCACCTTAGAATCGAGGACCCCCATGTGCAGCGGTGCTATTATACTGGGAAAGATAAAGATGTATCCTCCTCGAGGCTGTTGTTTAAAGGAAGTATCGTGTGTGTCTACATTTCCTGAAGGGAAAAATAAACATTTTTGAACATCTATAAGCCACAGTTTTTTGGACATTATCTCACAAATAGACGCGACAAACTACCTAGAGCAGTAGTATTTACATTTAGAGTTAAGTTCCTCAATCACATTCACCACCTTCCAAGTGCTCGATAAATGCAAGTGCCTAGTGACTAGCACACTGCACAGCACTGATAAAAAACATCTCCACCGACACAGAAAGTTCTGTTGGACGACACTTGTCTTCTCCTCATTTAAGATTTTACACAAAAATGTCTGCAAAGTTACACTTGTTCTTCTGGCACAATAAAGATAAACTCTTAAATCTGTTACTAGAGGGATGCCTGGGTGGCTCAGTTGGTTAAGCATCTGCCTTCGGATCAGTTCATGATCTCAGGGTCCTGGGATCGAGTCCCACATCGGGCTCCTTGCTCAGCGAAGAGCCTGCTTCTCCCTCTCCCTCTGCTGCTCCCCCTGCTTGTGTTCTCTCTCTCTCTCTGTCAAATAAATAAATAAAATCTTAAAAAAAAAAATCTGTTACCAGAACCCTACAGCCTTCTGCATATGTTCTATGGTAGCTACCTCGTTTTTCACCCCTACAATGTTCTACCCTATACCTGCCTGCAGAGAGCTCCAGTCTTTCATCCCTGACTAAATACTCACCTCCCCTGAATGACCGGCAAAAATTTGGATCAAAAAAAGACAATCAGGGGGGCGCCTGGGTGGCTCAGTCCTTTAAGCATTGGACTCCTGATTTCAGCTCAGATCAGGATCTCAGGGTAATAGGATGGAGCCCCATGATGGGCCCCGTGCTCATCAGGGAGTCTGCTTCTCTCTCTCTAACTCCCCTTTCTCCCTCCCCCCCCCAATGCTCGCTCTCGCTCTATTTCACTCTGTAAAACAAATTAATTAATTATTTAAAAAAGATATCAGGGGTGCTTGGGTGGCTCAGGCAGTTGAGTGTCCAACTCTTGATTTCAGCTCAGGTCAGGATCTCAGGGTCCTGGGATCAAGCTCCACGTTGGGCTCCTTGCTCAACATGGAGTCGGCTTGGGAGTCTCACTCTCCCTTTCCCTCTGCCACTTACCCCTCTCCCCCCGTGCTCACTCTCTCTAAAAAACTAAAAAAAAAAAAAAAATTAAAATATAAAAGACATTGAACTGTTACACATATGAAATAATACTGTTGTCTCCTGGAAATTCTTTGGCCTATATTTAGTGTGACTCCCAGGGCAGCAGCAGAAGTAAAGTCTATGCCTCAGCTCAGGAGACATAAGGGACCTGTGTGATGTGAAGTTCATGATAGTAAATAACGTAATGGTCTTAAAAATATTTAAAAGAAGGAGGAGCAAGATGGCAGAGGAGTAGGAGACCTAAAATTTCGTCTGGTCCCAGGAATTCAGCTCAATAGGGATCAAACCATTCTGAACACCTACGAACTCAACAGGAGATCGAAGAAAAGAATAGCAGCAACTCTCTGAACAGAAAAGTGACCCCCTTCTGGAAGGTAGGACGTGGGAGAAGTGAACCCAAGGCGATATTCGGGAGGATAGACAGCAGGGGAGGGGGCCTCTGTCAGCCGCTTCTGGCAAGTGATAGAGCAGCAGGGCACAAAATCGGAACTTTTAGAAGTCTGCTCTGCTGAGGGATGTCGCTCCAGTGTCTAAGCAGGTGGTGGAACCCTTGCTGGGACAGTGTGGTCTCAGGACCCTCGGGGTCACAGAAAGACTGGGGGTGCCTGAGTGCGGCAGAGCTCCCAGGTATCGAGCGGGGAAGCCGGCTGCAGAGACGGAGCCGGTGCGTGGTCTCTCAGCTCGGGGTTGCCATAAACCGTGATCCGGGGCACAGTCGGGCCACTGGTCCTCCAGCAGGGACCCAACAAGCGGCAGATCCGGGGGGACTCCCCTTCCTCCCCTGGGAGGAGCGGCGCGGGAGCGCACCGCAGGGATCTGCTGGGTTTGGAGACTCCACACGGGGTCATGTGCCAGAGACAGAAACGCTCGGTCACAGGCTGGGTGAGCACGGAGTGCAGCAGGAGACTGGGGAGACGGGAGTGACTGACTGCTCTTCTCTGGGGGCGCACTGAGGAGCGGTGCCCCGAGGTCTCGGCTCCTCCGGGGCGGAGATTGGGAGGCCGACATTTCCACTCTCCGCCTCCAAAGCTGTACGGAAAGCTTGCAGGGAACAAAAGCTCCCGAGAGCAAACCCGAGCAGATTACTCAGCCCGGACCGGCAAGGGCGGGGCAATTCCGCCTCCGGCAAAAACATTGGGAACCATGGCAACAGGCCCCTCCCCCAGATCAGCAAGAACAGCCAGCCAAGACCAAGTTGACCGATCAATGAGAACGGCAGAACTCCAGCGCTAGGGGAATACTGCACATAGAATCCATGGCTTTTTTACCATGATTCTTTAGTCTTTCAAAGTTAATTTTTTTAATTTTTTTTAATTTTTCTTTTTCCCTTTTTCAACCAACATCTTATCAACCCTTTTTTAAAAAATCTTTTTTATTTTTCATTTTTAGAGTCATATTCTATCACTTCATAGTAGTTGACCTTATTTTTGGTATATATATAAGTTGTTCTCTCTTTAAAATTTTGGGATACAGTTTGTTCTAACAGACCAAAATATACACTAAATCTCTAGTGTATGTCTTTGTTCTAGACTCCTGCCTGATCACATTCTCTCCCCTTTTTTTTTTAAATCCTCTTCTTTCTTTTTTCAAAAAACTTCTTATCAATTCCTTTTATAAAATCTTTTTATAATTTTCATCTTTACAGTCATATTCCATCCCTTCATCGTATTTACCCTTATTTTTGTATATATATAAGCTTTTCTTTCTTTAAAATTTTGGGAGGCACTTTCTTCTAACAGACCAAAATACGCCCAAAATCTAGTGTGTGGCACTGATCTATGCACTAGCCTGATCATATTTGATCATTTTCTGGTTTTTGTTTGTTTGTTTGTTTATCTTTTTCTTTTTCTTTTCTTTTTTTTCTTTCCCTTTCTTTTCCCCGTTTCAGGTCTCTTCTGATTTGTTTAGTGTATATTTTTCTGGGGTCGTTGTTACCCTGTTAGCATTCTGTTCTCTCATTCATCGATTCTCCTCTGGACAAAAAGACAAGATGGAAAAAAATCACCTCAAAAAAAAGAACAAGAGGCAGTACCGACTGCCAGGGACCTAATCAATACGGACATTAGTAAATGTCGGAACTAGAGTTCAGAATGATGATTTTAAAGATACTAGCTGGGCTTGAAAAAAGCATGGAAGATACTAGAGAAACCCTTTCTGGAGAAATAAAAGAACTAAAATCTAACCAAGTCGAAATAAAAAGGCTATTAATGAGGTGCAATCCAAAATGGAGGCTCTACCTGCTAGGATAAATGAGGCAGAAGGAAGAATTAGTGATATAGAAGACCAAATGATGGAAAATAAAGAAGCTGAGAAAAAGAGTGATAAACAACTACTGGATCACGAGGGCAGATTTCGAGAGATAAGTGATACCATAAGATGAAACAATATTAGAATAATTGGGATCCCAGAAGAAGAAAGAGAGAGAGGGGCAGAAGGTATACTGGAGCAAATTATAGCAGAGAACTTCCCTAATTTGGGGAAGGAAACAGGCATCAAAATCCAGGAGGCACAGAGAACCCCCCTCAAAATCAATAAAAATAGGTCAACACCCCGACATCTACTAGTAAAACTTACGAGTCTCAGAGACAGAGAAAATCCTGAAAGCAGCTTGGGACAAGAGATCTGTAACCTACAATGGTAGAAACATTAGAATGGCAACAGACCTATCCACAGAGACCTGGCAGGCCAGAAAGGACTGGCATGATATATTCAGAGCACTAAATGAGAAAAATATGCAGCCAAGAATACTATATCCAGCTAGGCTGTCACTGAAAATAGAAGGAGAGATAAAAAGCTTCCAGGACAAACAAAAACTAAAGGAATTTGCAAACACAAAACCAGCCCTACAAGAAATATTGAAAGGGGTCCTCTAAGCAAAGAGAGAGCCTAAAAGTAACATAGACCAGAAAGGAACACAGACAATATACAGTTAACAGTCACCTTACAGGCAATACAGTGGCACTAAATTCCTATCTTTCAATAGTTACCCTGAATGGAAATGGGCTAAATGCCCCAATCAAAAGACACAGGCTATCAGATTGGATAAAAAAACAAGACCCATCGATAGGCTGTCTGCAAGAAACTCATTTTGGACCCAAAGACACCCCCAGATTGAAAGTGAGGGGGTGGAAAACCATTTACCATGCTAATGGACACCAAAAGAAAGCTGGGGTGGCAATCCTTATATCAGACAAATTAGATTTTAAACCAAAGACTGTAATAAGAGATGAGGAAGGACACTGTATCATACTTAAAGGGTCTATCCAACAAGAAGATCTAACAACTGTAAATATCTATGCCCCTAACATGGGAGCAGACAATTATATAAGCCAATTCATAACAAAAGCGAAGAAACACATCGACAACAATACAATAATAGTGGGGGACTTTAACACGCCCCTCACTGAAATGGACAGATCATCTAAGCAAAAGATCAACAAGGAAATAAAGACTTTAAATGACACACTGGACCAAATGGACTTCACAGATATATTCAGAACATTCCATCCCAAAGCAACAGAATACACACTCTTCTCTAGTGCCCATGGAACATTCTCCAGAATAGATCACATCCTAGGTCACAAATCAGGTCTCCACCGGTACCAAAAGATCAGGATCATTCCCTGTATATTTTCGGACCACAATACATTGAAACGAGAACTCAATCACAAGAGGAAAGAAGGAAAGAACTCAAATACATGGAGGCTAAAGAGCATCCTACTAAATAATGAATAGGTCAACCAGGAAATTAAAGAGGAATTAAAAATTTCATGGAGGGGCGCCTGGGTGGCTCAGATGGTTAAGCGTCTGCCTTCGGCTCGGGTCATGATCCTAGAGTCCTGGGATCGAGCCCCATATCGGGCTCCTGGCTCAGTGGAGAGCCTGCTTCTCCCTCTCCCTCTGCCTCTCCCCCTGCTCATGCTCTCTCTCTCTCTATCTCTGCATCTCAAATGAATAAAAAAAATCTTTAAAAAATAAATAAAAAATAAAAAAATTCATGGAAACAAATGAAAATGAAAACACAACTGTTCAAAATCTTTGGGATGCAGCAAAGGCGGTCCTAAGAGGAAAGTATATAGCAATACAAGCCTTTCTCAAGAAACAAGAAAGGTCTCAAGTACACAACCTAACCCTACACCTAAAGGAATGGAGAAAGAACAGCAAATAAAGCCTAAACCCAGCAGGAGAAGAGAAATAATAAAGATCAGAGCAGATGAAATAGAAACCAAAAGAACAATAGAACAGATCAACGAAACTAGGAGCTGGTTCTTTGAAAGAATTAATAAGATTGATAAACTACTGGCCAGACTTATCAAAAAGAAAAAAGAAGGGACCCAAATAAATAAAATCATGAATGAAATGAGTAAGTCAATCAGAGAAAGATATGTATCATATGACCTCACTGATATGAGGAATTCTTAATCTCAGGAAACAAACTGAGGGTTGCTGGAGTGGGGGGTGGGGTGGGAGCGATGGGGTGGCTGGGTGATAGACACTGGGGAGGGTATGTGCTCTGGTAAGCGCTGTGAATTGTGCAAGACTGCTGAATCACAGACCTGTACCTCTGAAACAAATAATACATTATATGTTAAAAAAAAGAAGATAGCAGGAAGGGAAAAATGAAGTAGGGGAATCGGAGGGGGAGACGAACCATGAGAGACGATGGACTCTGAGAAACAAACTGAGGGTTCTAGAGGCGAGGGGGGTGGGGGGATGGATTAGCCTGGTGATGGGTATTAAGGAGGGCTCGTACTGAATGGAGCACTGGGTGTTATACACAAACAATGAATCATGGAACTACATCAAAAACTAATGATGTAATATATGGTGATTAATGTAACATAATAAAATTAAAAAATATATATTAAAAAATGTTAATGAGTGGAATGTCATTACAAAGCAAGCAAACAAAAAAACTACACCTTAAATAGAGTTCCATTTTAGTTAGATTTCCTTGAAGTCCAACGGCAGTACTGGAGTGCTAGCCCACAGAAGGCAGGGTGGCGCTGGGCCTCGGTAAGTCAGTGAGTTTTCATCACTTTTCTTCTAAACTGTACCTTTTATGTTTTAGACATTCTCTGTTCTAACAAAGAATACATCTCACTATTATTACTCTGTAGGTCCCTAGAATACATGATCACATAGCCCGACAGGAGGCTGGGAAGCGCTGTGAAAACTCTGATTAGGCTGAATTTTGAAACAAAGGATTCAGAGCCGTTGTCAGGGTCAGCTGTTGCACTGGTTGGCTGTCTGTGAGAATGGGCCACTTTCTACCTTGAAAGAATGAAGAAGGTTTTCCTAGAGCATTATATTACCATTCAGAGGACAACACTACCTTAAACGGTAGCAAAAATAAATTGTATTGTCACTTCTGTATTTTAAAAATGCTTCCCTTTTAGAAATATCACAAATGCTTTAAAAGTCATTTATTTCATATCATTTATAAGCCAGAAGCTCTCAGATCTTTGGCAGTTCTTCAGGCCTGGATAGAGGTGCTGTTTATCCAGAATGCACCTGACATGATCTCCTGGTTGTTCGGGTTATCCTGCTATCAATGCGTGTGCAGCACTACTATTCTTTCTTTTTTAAGATTTATTTATTTATTTGAGAGAGAGCGAGTGTGAGCGGGGCCGGGGGGGGTGGGGCGCAGGAGGCAGAGGGAAAGAGAGAAACCCAAACAGACTCTGTGCTGAGCTCAGAGCCCAACACGGGGCTCGATCCCACAACCACGAGATCATGACCTGAGCCACAGTCAAGAGTCTGAACTGACTGAACCACCCAGGTGCCTTGGCAGAACTAACTATTAAATATTCTGAAAATCACTCCTGGGTACAGATCCTGAAATTTGTCTTTTTTTCTTCCATTGTGTAACTGAGATAGTAAATGTCCAGCTTCCAAGTGCTAAATTTAATTGCCGATCTGTTTACATTTTTAGCTCTAATCCAAATTAGATAAATGGAAAATCCACTGTGAAAGAAAAACACAAATGGCACTCTTCACAGTCACTAACCAGGGTATCACTGCTTGGTAAACAATTGCTAAAAATTGTTTTGAAAATTTATACAGGTAAATTTATGGAGACAATTATAGAATTCTAAGACAAGTTCTTACAAAGTATGTGTTCTTTTTAAATTTTATTGTGCACTTTTTTTTTTTTAAGTAAAAGAAAGGTAGACTCCCACATGCAGTGCCTCAGTGGATGTGTCTAGAGTCTTAGAAGCTTGACTCCCCTACATTCTCCCAAAAATGGACCCTGAGAGCGTGTCTGGAGGTCCTGGCAGGGAAACGCAGCTACTCTCGTACCCGGGAGGTAGTATGGTCCTCCTCTATCAGGGCGGGTCGTCCTCTTCAACCAAGCACACAGCTTTGGGAGGGACGCACATGGAGCTGTGAGGGAGGCAGGGGACACCCACCAAGGGAGCCAGACCACCAGAAGCAACCCTGGTGACCAATGGGGTGACAGAAGTCACAGCCAGATCACCCTCACATCCTACTGTTGGCAGTTCTTGACTATTACAATAGAACAGTTTTTATCCAGGGAAAAACAAATTAAAAAGTATTTGTTTAACTTCACCAACATTTAACATTTAAAAGACAAAGTTCTGCTGAGTACAGAAACTCAAGCAGCTTTATTTTTTTTAAAGATTATTTATTTGTTTGAGAGAGAGTGAGCGAGAGAGGGAACACAAGTGGGGGAGGGGCAGAGGGAGAAGCAGGCTTCCCGCGGAGCAGGGAGCCCGATGCAGGACTCGATCCCAGGACCCTGGGATCATGACTTGAGCCGAAGGCAGACACTTACCAGGTTGAGACACCCAAAGTGCCCCGAAACTCAAGCAGCTTTAAAAACTGGAGTTAAAACTTTTACATAAGTTCTATTAACAAAGACACCCTAGCAGCAACAAGCACAACTAGCATCCAGCTCCAGGTTTCCAATACCATTCTCTAATAAAAGAAACCAGGCTTCTTGCAGAAATGGCTGATTCTAGGGCTAGAGCAGGAAATACACAGGACAAGCCTGGAGCATTTTGTAGATCCAGAAAGGAAGGACGTGCTAAAAACAGACAGACAAAAACTGCACAAAGATGGGGATATGTCAAAGGTACACAGGAGCCAAGTGAAAGAGCTCCCAACAGCCAAAGCTGGAATATTCTGAGCAGCAACATAAGTAAAGAGGTACTGGATTATAACCCAAAATGTAAAGTAAATGTCCATGAATCCATACTGATACAATTAAATGACTAAATAAAGGAGAAGAGACCAATCTCCTACACAGGAGAATTGCAAATAATTTATGTAAATACTCCTCCTTCAAGAATGGGGACCATAGGGTCGCCTGGGTGGCTCAGTCAGTTAAGTGTCTGCCTTCGGCTCAGGTCATGATCTCAGGGTCCCGGGATCGAGCCCTGCACAGGGCTCTCTGCTCAGCAGGGAGCCTGCTTCTCCCTCTCCCTCTATCTGCCACTCGACCTGCTTGTGCTCTCTCTGTCCCTCAAATAAATAAATAAAATCTTCAAAAAAAAATTTGTTTGTCTGACATTATAATTGTGGTAAAACCTGCAGACTGATCAAACTGCCTCTATCCATTTTTACTATTATGTGCTTGCCCTGTAGACAGTATAAAGCTAACATGGGCCCAAGCCTTCAGTTACATTCGGAACAATCTTCACTTTCCCACAAGAGAGAATAAGACAAATAAGTCCCAGTCAGGCATGACTTTCTTATCACATGGTAGCCACGAGTAGTAATGACCCAGCCAATGTGTTGCACTGAATGACAGTGGGAATAAGCCTTTGGCAACCTGGTCTCCACTCACAGGCAGGCAGGCTCACCTTCCCAAGAACAGATGTAACCAGCAATGTGATCAAGGCCTCTGAGCAAAGTGCAGAACTGGTTTTAAGAGCTGTCAGTAGAAGCGCCTGGGTGGCTCAGTCGTTAAGCATCTGCCTTCGGCTCAGGTCATGATTCCAGGGTCCTGGGATCGAGTCCTGCATCAGGCTTCCTGCTCAGCAGGGACCCTGCTTCTCCCTCTCCCACTCCCCCTTGCTTGTGGTCCTTCTCTCTCTCTCTCTCTGTCAAATAAATAAATAAAATCTTTAAAAAAAAAAAAGAGGTGTCAGTAATTTCACATGATATGAACACTACCTGTTTATTTCTATTATTCAGATGAGGCCAATGAAATCCTAGTCTTTCTACAAGCAAAGCTTATTATAAGAAAAAGGAGTAAAACGGATGTGATGAAAATATCAGAATAACTTTCAATAAAAAATGGCCAGGGTGAGGTGCCTGGGTGGTCAGTAGGTTGGGCATCTGCCTCTCGGCTCAGGTTGTGAGTCTGGGCTCCCTGCTCAGTGGGGAGTCTGCTTCTCCTTCTCCCTCTGCCCCGCTTGTGCTCTCTCTCTTTCACTCACTCTCTCTCAAATAAATAAAATCTTTTTTAAAAATGGCCAGCGCTTACAGTGTTATTTGTTTAAAAAAAAAGAAATTGCACATTATAAGATTTACAACTTTCCTACCAATGAATGCTTTACAGATGAATATTCATACAGCAATTGCAGTGGCTTTAGCAACTAAGACAGTCATTAAAGGCTTGTCATCTTGGTCCAACAATGCCCCTGGCGCCTCTAAATTATTACATCTTAGTCTACAGCTTTGAATGCTGCAACAGCAACATAAAACAGAGAAATAAATGACCAGCATGAATAATCAAAGGTCACAATTTTCAGCAAAAGCTCGAAATTTTCTAGTTTCACCTACTTGGTGATATAAAACTATGTTAAGAAACTGTCTTGACCAGACTGAATAAATAAAAAGATGAAATTAAGTGAAACACATGAAAAGCCTGAGAGTCACAGGGCTTCTTTAAAAAGAGTATAATTAACTAACAGGCATTAGAGGGCTTTTTTAAAACTTAAAACTTCTTAATTAACTGTTTTCAGAGTTAGATGAACTGTCACTAGGCTTGTACCACATTTAATTTGGGACTGGGCCCCAGGCTGCACTCCCCAAGAGCAGCGGTGCCGGGAGCGGATCCCACCATGAAGCCAGGGAACGGGGCTCAGAGAGCGCCACCCCATGGGAGCAGGAGAGCCCAGCTCTCTCTGCTCAAAAAGCACCCCAGCACTGAGCACTGGGTGTGTGAATAGGAAGGTAATCAGTAAACAGATGAATATACCTGCGTGTGAAATTATTCCCACTCATGTGCGCTAGTCAGGGGGCTTTGGATGTAAGCAACACAAACAACCCTGCTAATCTAAGCTTAAAAAAAAGAGAAAGTATTGACTCTTAAGGGACCAGAGCAGGGGCAGGGCTCTACTGGATTGTACCGGATAGTTCTTCCCTTCGGGACACTATCGTACATGTTTCCACCATGTCACTCGGCTCAGGGATTCAGGAGAGCACATCTGACCACCTGGCTTGGGTTGCATATTCACCAGGGGATCTCATTACTGACAACTACACCACGCTTTGATCCAGGGATGGAGAAGGAGGCATGCGAAGCAAACGTGGGGTGCTCGTCCTAGAAGGGAGAAGTGCGGATGCCAGGCAGGCATGAGCTCATGGACGCCCTGACGAAGGAGCAGTGGGTCGGAATAACAAACCAATCTCCAGGCACGTTCCTTTTCATCTATCTGTTCCAAATATCCAAACAGTCTTGGAAGGTGGACATCAGAGCCCCATTTGATTAGAGTTGGAACTAAACTTCATGGAATTTCAGTTACTTAGCTAAAAGTCATGTGGAATCAAACCTAGGCCTTACATTCTCTTCTGCCTCTCCACAGACATGCAAGTTTCTTATCTAAGTGTCAAGATGTGAAACATTAAATCCATATACAGTCTCAGAAATGCAAACCTGGTAACCAACAGTGAAGATAAGGACTTCTTGCCCTCATGTTATCCAGGTTTTTTCACATAATATATACAGAATCCTTTTCCTTCCATGAAAACGTTATTCCTTTATACATAAACCTGCAGTTTCCATGGCTAATTACAATATACAGATAACAAGGTAACAAATACAATCCTTAGGAACAGGTTAATGAATCTGCTCACCTCTCTACCAGCTCAGAATGCCCCCTCACTAGTTCTATCAGGACATATATATGGTACTGGGAACAAGGGATCCCAGGTCAGAATATAGCACATTAGGCAAAAATCAATAATCCCTAAGGGCAAATCATCCACCCTACTAACAAGGGGCCAGAAGCAGGAGCACGTTTTAAACCAGTGCAAGCCCAGCATTTTTCCACTATGCAGAAAATGTGGGTTCATCTCTAGATCAGTTGAAGCACACACATGCAATTCACTTTATTATCTGGGTCACTGTATCTGTAACCTAAGCAGATGATAGGTGTGTTTTATGTGAAATATTTAATTAGGCCATCAGGAATGTGGTGGTACCAGCTGTTATGGCCTGCTGACCTTGGTAAAGGAGGAGATATCAGCAAAATGAGGATGACCACGTTCAGACAAGTCCAAGAAATGGAGCCTGTTGATGAAAATAAAAGCTACTCCAACTTCGCCACAACGAAGGCAATAAATGTTTGCCCAAGCACAGCGATCTGGCTCACATCACTCACCATCAGGCTCTCTGGGTTTATTAAGGACTATTTTTTTTTTTTAAGATTTTATTTATTTATTTCTCAGAGGCACAGAGAGAGAGAGAGAGACAGAACATGCGCACATGAGACAGCACGAGCGGGGGGGCGGGGGTGGCAGGAGAGGGAGAAGCAGACTCCCCACTGAGCAGGGAGCCCAATGTGGGACTCGATTCCAGGACCCTAGGATCATGACCTGAGCTGAAGGCAGATGCTTAACCGAGCCACCCACACATCCCTATTAAGAACTATTTTTAAATGATTTACACTGATACATACAAAGGAAAAACTCTGGAAATATGTACTTCATAATAATAGGGGGCCCTCTCATGCTCAAGCTCTCTCTTTCTCTCTCAAATAAATAAATAAAATCTAAAAAAAAAAATGGTTCTTATATCTAGGTGATGAACTTACAGGTGAGTCTCATTTTCTTTTTCTATGTACTTTTATGATTTCAAGTATTTACTTTAAAAAACCAATGACTTCTACCCATTTATGTCTTTTCATATAGCACCCGAGTTCCTGAAACACTGTCTTAAGAATCCATTTTTGGTTATTAAAAAAAAAATCCTCTATCCTTTCTTATTTACATTTAAGCAATTTTTCATTTTTCATAGCCGACCTCCCCAGCTGGCCTACAAAGCCCTCCAGTATCTCCAGTGCTGGATTCTTCTTCCAGGTCACGTCAGGGGACTCCTGTTACAGCAAACCCCAGGCTAGACCTCCGACCCACCCACAAGAGTTCTACTGGAACCACGTGAATGCCTCACCTTTCCTCAGAGGCTCTTGCACTGTTCCTCTGACCCCTCACATCTCTTCAACCAAACCATGGAGATGTGAAGCATTAATCCACAGTCTCAGAAATGCAAGTCTTCCTTGAAAACAAGAGTTCTTAATAACAAGGACTATCTGCCCTTATCTAACAAAATGGAGTCAAAATCCTCTTCCATTCAATAGAGAGAGAATATAAATATATTAACTTGCTTACATAGAAATGAAAAGTTTCTGTGGCTAAGGATACAATATAGTGACAAATCAGATCCAATCTCTCCTCAAAGTCTTCACAAAGAAAAGAAAGGCTAGAAACAAATAACACCCTTAATTTCCTGCCCTTTTCCAGAGTGAATCCCCTGGGGCTATTCCCCCCCCACTGATAATTCAGTTACAGTAATTCAATAAACTTTCATTGAACTTTGGGCCAGATGTCCACAAGATGCTGGGGACTTTTCTGGGCAACAGAGTTGCCCGCCCTCACAGAGACAATGGTCACTGCTACTTCTGCTACCCTGTCCTCATCCTGGCCAGGGCTCCCCTGTAGGAATCAGCTTGTGCTGCTGTAATGAAGAACCACAGACTGGTTCTGGCTTATGAGACAGAAACGTCTTTTTTCTCCATTCTGGGGGCTGGAAGACTGAGACCATGGTGTGGGCAGGTTTGGTGTATCCTGAGGCCTCTCTGCTTGGCTTGTGGACAGCTGTCTTGTCACTGTCCTCACATGGTCCTCCGTGTGTGTGTGTGTGCGCGTGCGTGTGTGTGTGTGTGTGCGCGCGCGCGCGCGCGCGCGCACATTCCAATGTCTGTCTTTCATAAGGACACCAGTCAAAGCGGATTAGCGCTCCACCCTAAAGGCCTCCTTTTAACTCAATCACTTCTTTACAGACCTTATCTCCAAACAAATTCACATTCTGAGGTAAATGGGGATTGAGATTTCAATATATGAATTTTGGAAGAACACAGTGTACCCATGCCACCCCCTCTCCTTGGGTCCAGTCTCTCACTTGGTCCTGGCTACTTGCCCTCAGTAAATAACAGTCTCAAATCCTGTTCATATTTTAAAACACTAGCAAGCCTCCCTAGCCCTTATCTGCCCCAGGTTCCATCTGGCTGCTTTCCTTAATGGTGGCAAGATGTGAAAATACCCTGAACTAGGAGTCTCCAACTCAAATTAGAAGGGCAGACCATCAGTGGGCCAGGTGGAGGACCAGAGGGACCAGTCACATCTGAAGGTAGAAAGGCAGAAGCCATAGGCCACTGCTAGCTAACTGTACTTAAGTGTGAAAACAGGAAAGAGGACTTCAACCACCTCCATTTTTTACCTCAACCTTTCTAACTGATTCAGTTCTTCCCAGTTTATCTCTGAACTCAGGGAAAAGACCCTACAAGCAAAGCATTCCCTGACGGGAACTGAGAGTATCCCCTCAAGCATCCCCTGCCCACAAACAGTGTTCTCAGTGGACCTGCCTGTAGCTCGCTGCAGTCAGCCTGTCCTGAGTGGTGATCACTCTGCTCTTCCTGAATACACTTACAGTTTATGACAATTTGGAGCCTGCCTCAGTTTACCTCTTTAATTAGGTAGACATACCTAACATTCTATATTCACTTTAATTTCAAAAGGGAAATCAAGGCTCCCACGTATTAGAATTACCATTTCAGCCAAGGTTCTCACACCACACTTGGAAAATGGCCCTCATTTATCCCTGGTGTGGCATTCATAGTAAGAATCAGATTTTCTCCTGAAAATTTTACATGAAATATTATTTTTTTTAATAGAAAGAGAAAGAGATCATGCACCTGGGTGGGGGCGGGGGGGGGGGGGGGGGCAAGCAGACTCCGGGCTGAGCACAGAGCCAACATGGGGCTCAATCTGAGGACTCTGAGACCATGACCTGACCTGAGACCAGGAGTCAGACCCTTAACCAACTGAGCCACCAGGCAGCCCATGAAATAATATTCTTTAACTATTCTTAGGATAATTTCAACTACATTTTAAAAGAGTAGAAAAAAAATAGAACACTCTAAAAATATATCTTATAAAAAACTGGAAACAATTTAAACCCTAAATGAATAAAAAGAAAAAAATTTAAAAATTAAACACACACCTAATTTTATTTACCCCTTTATTTTTATATTCAGCCATCCTGGAAATCTGAATTACGTGTCCTCAAATGTTTAGATACTCTCAAAGAAATCAGAAAACTATTGGTGACCCAAACTACTATTAAAACAACTATCATACAGCCCAAATGATACATAACTATACATCAAAATAAGGAAGAAAATTCTACACTGAAGTCAACATTCCTCCATAAACCAACATGAAATTTTCTTTAAGAGGAGTTCTGAAATATCTATTGGGAAAAAACCCACATGAATTCGGTGGGTAAATGAACTAGCTGAATAAATTAAACAGGTATTTGTGTGTGCTGAATATCCCAATCAAGAAATAAATCGAGTTAGCATCATTCGGAAAATTCTAGTGGTTCAAAAAGCCACACAAAACCAATAGAGAAAAACACTGCACAGAATTTATGTGCTTGAAAAAAAAGGTTGCAATTATTATTTTTCTCTTGTGACAAATGCAAAACAAGCAAAATCAATAACCAATTTTATTCTAGATTTTTATCCACCATAGTTCATAAGGGCAATTTGGTATACTCCCTGAACAGAACCCCTGACTCAGCATCTTCCCAGACAAGTAAATCTGTCATTCTAACCAATATATAACTCATCATATAGGGCAGAGAGAACACTTTGTATCTAATACTTTAATAAAACTCAGGAAAGGTTGGGAACACCTTAAAACCTTGGGTATTTTAGAACAAATATATCACATTTAAATATAATTTTAGAAACTGTATCATTTCAGCTGATTTAAGAATGATTAAAAGCCAAATTTATGGTAATTGAATCCATATTAATTTTTCAATTAACTTTTCAGAAATAATGATTTGCCACAAGTGCTCTCAGACTCAGAAGCTTCCTAAAAAACAAAACTGAGTTTCCCAAACATTTCATTACTGGGCATTGGCCAGGAATACCATCCTATGCCACAGCACACAGGCAGGTATTAAGACTTCAAATTACCTAAAACGAACATAATGACAGGTCACTTCTATACAGATAACAGACACTGAATATAAAAATTATATTTGAATTGTTTGCTTTACCCCACCTATTTGAATAAATGTTTTATATGAAACATCACAAAATCTATATCCTGGGTATAAGTCATTCATACAATTACTTCTCTCTTTTAATTACAGCTTTTCCATGCACCTGTGTGGCTCATTCGTTCAGCATCTGCCTTCAGCTCAGGTCATGATACCAGGGTCCTGGGATCGAGTCCTGCATCGGGCTCCTTGCTCAGCAGGGAGCCTGCTTCTCCCTCTATACCCCCCAACTCGTTCTCTCTCTCTCTCTTTCTCTCTATTGTGTGTGCGTGCGTGCATGCAAAAATAAATAAATAAATAAATCTTTTTTAAAAATTACAGATTTTCCTCAACTTATGATGTGGTTATACCCGAATAAACCCATCATAAGTCGAGCATTTTATAAAACAAAAATGCATTCAGTACACCTAACCTACCACACAGCATGTATTATTCTAGCCTACTGTTAATATGCTCAGAACACTTAAGTTAGCCTACAGGTGGGCAAAATCAAATAACACAAAGAGCCTATTTTATAGGAATACTGTAATGAAAGCAAAAACAATGCTTCTATGGGTACAGAATGTTTGTAAATATATAGGTTGTTGAACATCATGATCGCATGGCTGACAGGAGATGTGGATTGCAGCCTCTGCCCAGCATCGCAAGAGAGTATCATGCTGCCTAGTGCTAGTCTGGGAAAAGATCCAAATTCAAAATTCCAAGTATGGTTTCTAATGACTGTGTATCACTTTCACAGCACTGTAAGGTCAAAAACTCGTAAGCCAAACCATTGTAAGTCTAGGACATCTGTATTCTTCACCATCATCAGATTCTATTATCTGTATGTTTCTCTTCCTTAATTTCTTTCACTTTTTCTTATTTATCCTTGACCCATGTTATTATGTGAACCTGGTTTTGTAAACCTCAAAATCTCCCAGAGCTCCAAGATGGAACACCTAAGTATGTGTCCTCTTGTTTCCATCTAAAATTCACAATAAGGAGTGGAAAAGGACAAGGAATTGGGAGCTACTAAATAAAGCTGATTGGAAACAAACCATATCATATGAATGTGACCCAGGGAAAGGGCCATTTATGGTAACATTTATCAAGGACATTTATATGCAGAGCAGAAGCTGAAAGAGCATCCAAAGAACAGCTGAAGTATATAAAAAATTTAAAAAGAAAAGAAAAAAGGGGCACCAGGGTGGCTCAGTCAGTTAAGCGTCCGACTATTGGTTTCAGCTCGGGTCATGATCTCAGGGTCCAGAGATCAAGCCCCACATCGGGCTCTGTGCTCAGAGTGGAGTCTGCTTGGAATTCTCTCTCTCTCTCCCCGTCCGCCCCTCCCCCCACTCGCAACCCCCCCTTAAAAATAAATAAATAAAATCTTTAAAAAAAAGAAAAGAAAAGATGCTCTAAAGTTTAGAAATTTATCATTATGAGACACGAAACATGTTTTTCATCTCTAAGTGGAAGGGAGACAAATAAATCACAGGTACCTGGTGGAGTTTGGGTTTGCTTGCTTAAGAAAAGGTCTGAGATTTGCCTTTTTTGGTTGACATGTTAACTGTACCTACTATTCAATCTCAAGTTGTCACAGGAACCCCATCAATAAGACTGAGACAAGGACCAGAGACCATGGAGTTGGAATCAGTGCACTGTGGGGGTTACTGCTTTGCATTAACTAGTCTAGTTAAATAAGATGTGTAGACTACCTCTGGGGATACAGAAGCAGATCTGCATTCTCAAAATTTTTAAAAATGAAGAGTGACAGGAAAGAATCAGCCTCATTTTGGCAAAATCACACCGGGAGAAAGGGCTGGGAAAATGAGTGGAACGTGAGGTGAGACCACAAACACTCTTTTGGCTTAAAATACAGGAAGGAAGGTCTAACTGGTCAGGGGAAGAAAGAGGAGCCCCATATCTGTTTAAATTTTGAGCAACTGCTTACATCTTTCTTTATGGAAAGATGACTATACAGGAGAAAGCAAAGGATGAGCCTATGAAAACTACGAGCTTCAGGACAAGGGGCACATTCCTCTGCAGGCACTCAGGTCGTCATTTGTAAAGGACTTACTACTGTCATTACCTGTCAAGAAGACTTACACTTTGTATTCTCAGTGAGATATAAAAAACATGGCTCCGAAAAGAACAAAAGCTAGGGATGAATATGATTTGCAAAGTCAACAGGTTGAGTTGTAAAGGAAAATGGCTATGATTTTATAACAATAAATGGAAGTTTTTTTAAAATTCACATCCAAAGCAATGAAAGCAAAAAGGACAATACAGAAAATCAATCCTGAAGAGTAGATGACAAATCAGAGAAATTCTCCAAGTCATTAGAACTAAGGTCAGCAAACTACAGCCTGAAAGTCAAAGCTGGCCTGCCATCTGTTTTTTTAATATCCTGTGATATTAAATGGTTTTTACAGATGAATACTTACAATCAATCAATGATAAGGAGCTTTGAACCCCAATTAATCAAAAACTTCTCTCTCCCCCAAAGAATTATATTCCGCTCATAAGATCGATATTACCAAAAAAAAAAAAAACCCAAACAAAATTCTACTCAATTATTATATTTTGAATTTCATCAATAAAAAATTTACAGAAATTTGTTTTCCCGTGTTATATAAATGGCTACATAATATCCTCAATTTTGCCTCGTGGTTCACAAAGTATAAAATATTAATTATCTGGCTCTTTACAAAAAAAGCTTTTTGACCTCTGCTTTAGAGGAAAGAGAGAGATCTACAGGCTAGAAAAAAGAAAATGGCTATGGGTTCAGGGAGAAGAAATCCAACCAATGAATAATGGGTGTTTCAAAGAAGAACCAACACAAATGGGAGTGATAACCAGAGATATACTTCAAATAACTTTTTCTGATCTAAAGAAATGGCTAAATCTGACATCAAAGGGGATTTCAGAACATTCGGCATAGGTAATTCAAAGTGACTCACACTTGGACAACCCTTAGTAAAATTTTTTGAATTTTAAGGTTAAAGAAAAAAAATTCTGACGACATACAGACAGGGTTGGGGCAATGATAGCAGGACAGGTTGCCCAGGAAGAAACAAAAACCAGACTGGCCCTGGACTTTCCCTCCGCAACAGTAAAACAATGGCATGGCAGAGACACTTTGACTTTTCTCTTGAAGAAAAAAAAATTGTGACTCAGGAATTTCATATTCGCATACACTGATGTTTTATGTCTAAAAGTCTTGAAGACACTTTTTCAGAAAACTGACCATCTACCCAAACTTTCTTAATAGGTGTCCGTGTGTATTTTTTTTTTCCAGGCAACAGAGGTGAGTCACTAGGAGTGTAAGGTTGCAGAGCACGGACTCTGGATAGAGACCGGAACTGATTCAGAGTCCTGGCTCCAGAAGATTAGTAAGCACAGACAAATTATTTCAGCTCTCGGTGCCCCCATTCCTTCATCTGTACAGGGGGCTTATTAATGGGACGTAGCTTAAAACGACATGGAGAAGACTGAAGGTGAGTTAGCTCATCTAAAGGGCTGAGCGCAGTGCCAACGGTGGTACTTTGTAAATACTTAATAAATGTTAGATGTTGCAAAGATTATCCTGCACACTACCAGACAAAAAGAAATTGAGAACCAGAAAAATGGAGAATATGAAGTATTAAAGCACTGATGCTCAAAAACCACAGTTCAGGGGCGCCTGGGTGGCTCAGCTGGTTAAGCGGCCGCCTTCGGCTCAGGTCATGATCTCAGGGTCCTGGGATCTAGCCCCATGTTGGGTTCCCGGCTCAGCAGGGAGTCTGCTTCTCCCTCTGCCTCTCGCTCTGCCCCTGCTCCTGTCCTCTCTCTCTCTCTCTCTCAAATAAATAAAATCTTAAAAAAAAAAAAGAGTTAAATAGTCAAGTCGAGATGATTGTAAACGTGGAAAAGGCAAAGAACAACTCATGAAGAAGAAAATAAAACAAAAAATTAAAATTCATTAATGATACAGTTTTAGAAGACTACATTTTAGAAACTGGGGGCATTACAGTCAAACTATATTGTTTTTTCAATATATATAAAAAAATAAATTTAGTTTGTAGATTCTGTAATTAGGTTTCACTTCCAATCAGAGGAGAGCACAAAAGCAAACAAAACCAAGTTCATGTTAGAAAACAGCAAGGAAGCATGAATGTAGAAAACAGGAATCACCTATATGTTGTGAAAATAAATGTAAATTATTTAAACTCTATTTAACCAGGACAAAGAACTTAAAATAGTCAAGAAGCAAAATGAACAGAAAGGTTAAAAATTAGAGAGCAGGCAAAGAAATGTAAAACATAATCAGAACAAAAGCAGAGTTAACAAATTAAAATTAGGTAACATAAAATCTGAGCAAAACCAAGACCTTAGGGCAACTTATATTGCTACCAATCCTATAATGAAACAACTGGGAGCCTTTCATCCTTCAGGAATATAACCTCAAAATATGAAAATCAAAAGCCATTAGAAATGAGTAAGAGTGAAAACAAATTGCAGCAGAAGACTGGGAAACACAGCATTCAATCCACAATTACGGTTGTGGAAGATTTCACCTGCATGGTTGGATTATTAAGCACATCCACTCTGGATCCACCAAACAATATCCTACTTGTGAAAAAATGTCCAAGACAGAGTCTGAACAACTGATCATCTCTGAAACAAAATGATATAAATACATGGACTATATCCCAAAAACTAGAAAGTACTAAACGTAAATACAAAATTCCATCTATCTAAAACTCAAAAAGCATATCTATAACAACATATTTCTTAGAAAATAACAAAAAAGAACTCATAGTATAGGTTGCAGCCAACACTGTGCTTATAATTCAATTCATGCCCTTAAAGGCTTTCATTATAAAGTTGGGGTTTTTTTTGTTTTGTTTTTTTAAAGAAAGGCAAATATATTAAACATTCAAGTTAGTAAGAGCAGGGGCCTTAAGGAAATCATGAGTTAGGAAACAACAAAATGCACATCAAAAGAGCCTGGGTGGCTCAGTCGGGAGACCATCCAGCTCTTGGATTCGGCTCAGGTCATGATCTCAGCGTCATGGGATGGAGCCCTGCGTCTGGATGCACATTCAGCAGGGAGTCTTCTTGGGATTGAGATTCTCTCACTCCCTCTCCCTATGCCCATCCCTGCCTGTTCTCTTTTCTCTCTCTCTCTCTCCATTCTCTCTCTCAAAAAAATAAATGAATAAATCTTTTTTAAAAAAGAATGTACATTAAATAATGGAACAGGAAGCTAAGCACCCTCTTTACTACAGTGGTAAATACATTAGCGAAAAATCTAGACAGGCTTAACAACAGAGAACTATATTAATTTTCGCATATTTTTCCAGTAATATTTCTTTTACTATTAAAAGCCACATTCATAAATACTGTAATGAAATGTGATAATGTCTTTAATGATAAATGAAAATGTGGCATATAAAATTATATACGTAAAGTAATAGCAACTGTGTGATAACAAAAAGAAAAAATACATAAACACAGAAAAACTGCAATAATATCTACAGGTAAAAACATGAATAACATTTTTAAAAACTTTTCTATATTTTCCCTATTTTGTAAAATGGGTATTCATTACCATTATAATCAAGGAGAAGATCGCAATATTTTTAAGCCAACCGAGTGCCGTTCTCACCTTTTTTTTTTTTTAAAGATTTTATTTATTTATTTATTTGAGAGAGAGAGAGAGAGAGAGAGAGAAACAGCATGAGAGGGGAGAGGGTCAGAGGGAGAAGCAGGCTCCCCGCTGAGCCGGGAGCCCGATGTGGGACTCGATCCCAGGACTCCGGAACCATGACCTGAGCCGAAGGCAGTCGCTTAACCAACTGAGCCACCCAGGCACCCTCTCACCTTTTTTTTTTTAATTGAAATATAAATGATATGTAACATTATATTGGTTTCCAGTGTACAACATAACAATTTGATACTGGTATACATTGCAAAATGATCACCAGAGTTAAGTCCAGTTAAACATCCATTACTATACAAAGTTACAAAATATTTTTTCTTCTAATGAAGACTTTTAAGATCTATTCTCTTAGCAACTTTCAAATATGCAGTACAATATTATTACCTATAGTAACTAATTGGACATTAAAGCTTCAGGACTTAGTTATTTTATGCCTGGAAGTTTATACCTTTGGCCTCCCTTCGCCCATTTCAACCATCCTCCACCCCCCATCTCTGGCAACCACCAATCTGTTCCTTGTATCTTTGCAGCTCTCACCAGTCCCGTTACCGCTATTCAAGTTCACATTTCTGTTTTAGGTGCTATTAATTCTTCTTGTACATTTAGAAATATTTGAGGCATTTTTAAAACTACACACTGTAGGGGCACCTGGGTGGCTCAGTTTGTTAAGCGTCTGCCTTCAGCTCAGGTCATGATCCCAGGGTCCTGGGATCTCATCCTGCATCTGGCTTGTTGCTCTCAGCAGGGAACCTGCTTCTCCCTCTGCCTGCCACTCCCCCTGCTCATGTTCTCTCTCTCTGTCTCTCTCTCTGACAAATAAATAAATAAAATATTTTAAAAAAAGAAAACATGTAATTTTCAAGTCTTTTGAGATGAGTGATCAGTAACTGTCCTGTGCCTGTTTAAGTCAGTGCTGCATATCAAACCACTGTCTCCCTTCAGAGGCCCAATTAAACCTGCACATTCCTCAGTGACACTGGCTCTCACGAAGAGCCACACAGGCAGGACTTCCCAGGTGACTTTGCAACACAGCTTGAGTTATTTTTCCATCAAGATGCCAAATGTAAAAATAAGCCCAGCTATTTGGGAGCTGTCATGTTTTATTAGAAAAATTATTATTTCCCTATAAATCTGTGATTTCTAAAGTCTTAAGAGACTTGAAACATTCTTAAATGTAATATTGCCTATATCTTGGTGCAATGGCTTTTCATCTAGATGAATATCCCTCTATGTATATAAAGTATGAAGGAAAATCAACTTGGTATACAAAAATTCAAGTGACGAGGAACTCTTTAGATGCAACTATTCTATAGAATAAGATTATGCATTTTTGTTTTGGGTCTATAGAACAAAATAATTCTAGAATGATAGTTATCTTTGCCGCATATGCTAACTGAAAGCACAGTTATCTCTCTGCATGCACTTTTTGTTTCTGCAACAGAGCTGCTGCAAGAACCATCACGATGGCAGCAAATTAAACAAGGGGAGGAGGAGAGGCCCAGGCATCGTGAACAAGGCCAGGATTATCCCACTGACATCATGTGGGGAAGTGCATTACCATGAGCTGATGTCACCACAAAATGTACATAGATACTATTAAGCTGAAATTAATCTAAACATGTGGATGCTTCCTTTCTCATTAACTCTGCATTGATAATAGAGTTAAATATTCTAAACAGTTCATTTCAAAGAGATTATGACTCTTCTCCAATACTCAAAGTCAGTAATAACTCTTCAAATATTCATTGCTTGTCATATTCTAAATACTGAATTCCTGGATGCAAATACACAGGTCCTATTAGCACTAATGGAAGTTACGTATTTACACCAAGGAGAGAACATACATCTAGGAACCTGTTCTCTGTTGCTTCTAGGCAATCATGGTGCATTTTCTCTTGTGGACAAAATAAAAATGCATTGCTAGTTACGTGGAACAATTCAGGTGTTATAGGCACTTCTATAACATACAAGAATGCATTAGCCATAACCAACTAAAGTCGTTTCGGGCTCATCATCATTCAAGCTGAATTAATAATATTAAACAGCATGTGGGATGAGGGAAAACACAGTGCAGAGCAACATTAAAATCCCTTTCCACCCAAGCATAATTCATTTTGATCTTTACTACTTGATTCAGCTAAAGGTCAAACCATATATGATGGTTTAGATCCAGAAAATATATTATTTTGCTGTGCAGTATGGTCTAAAATGAGGGCAACTAATTTAAAAATGGAAGCAATTTGGGAAATAAAAATGAAATGAAAAATGTCTCCATTATGAAGCATATAAATTAAGTTCTACTATTGATTACTGCCAACTTTTAAAATCTCCCCACTCATACTGGTAATGCCTTTAATGTGACTTAATTTTCTTCCTGTTGTGTTGATACCTTCAATGAACAAGCACTCTGGTGAGGGACCAAAACCAAGGTCAGAAATGTTAGTGATGATAAATGATAGACCTTAATAACTTTTGAACAGTTTTAAATGTACAAGTCATCTATGAGTCATTTAGCTTGATAGATGAATGGTTAACGAGCTACACAAACTACTAAGAATCACGTGTTAGTCCATACTGCTACATGGCATGAGGCCAAGATCTCAAACATGGTGTAATAAAGAACAAAACTGGGCACTGGAGCATATATAACTGGAGGAAGAAAAAATGAATCATCTTCTTAAAAGACTATATGAAAAATAATTACTCAATAATTTACACAAATAATGTATAAGCACAAAAGCCAGATTCATGACCAGATTCATGACCAACAGACCACTGATATGTTACCAGGTTTGGGATAGAAAAAATTAGATGACCAGTAGATTCAGGTGTTCGCTTGTTCATCTGTGGGTTTTTGTTTATTTTGTCTTGTTTTTGCTTTCAATGAAAGGCAATGTGAAAATTTTAGTCTTTATTGCAGGCTGTTTGGATTGCGGCTTGTATACTAGGTGTGTACTCCCATTTTTTGCTTTTGGGTGAGTCACAAACAGCGATCGTAGGCTGCCTTCCAACATCCTCCTGGGGGACATCCACAGAGCCAGTTCTGGAAGGACCCCAAATTAGTCTAACCCTGCAGAATCAAAAGCACTTCTAATATGGAGAGACTTAAGAATCAAGCTAAAAGGGGCGCCTGGGTGGCTGAGTCGGTTAAGCGTCTGACTCTTGGTTTAGGCTCAGGTCATGATCTCAGGATCCTGAGATGGAGCCCAGAGCCTGGCTCTGAGCTCAGTGGGGAGTCTGCTTCTCTTCCTCCCCTTCTGCCCCTCCCCCAGCTTGTGCGCTCTCTCTCTCTCTCTCTATAAAATAAATAAACTCTTAAAAGAAAAAAGAATCAAGCTAAAAGAGGCACAGATTGAAGAAATTATAGTTTCCCCATTATTGAATTAAAACTCACAAGTGACATCTTGCCTGGTAACAGTGAAGAAATCTTCACTAATCCATCCACTTGAGTATTTCTCAAGAGGGGTCCTCCTACCACCAGTATATCACAATCACTCAGGCAGCTTGTTGAAAATACGTATTCCTACCTTACCTTCCAGGTCTTAGGTAATAAGACCACCAAGAGTGGGACTGGGAAAGTCTTTCAACAAGCTGCCCAGGAGATTCTCATGTGCCCTAAAACTGGACAGCAATGGTCCTCAGAGGAAGGCCCAAAGGGCTCTTCACGACACCACATTTGGACCTGCTGCTGCTAGCGCCCCTCTCATTTCCTACATCACACCAACCGTGCGCATGTCAGCAATACAAGAGATACCGGACTCTTAAGAGCAGCATGAATGAATGGATAAATGCATGTATGGATAAGTTCATAGTATTTCTGAAATAAAACAGGAATTCCGACTCCATTAGATTTGGCGCTACAAATCCATTCACAGCTCTCTAAAAATCCCCACAGTGCTCCAAATTTTTCAGTCTATGTATCTGACACTCTGGTCTGAGCTTCTCAAATATTGATCACAGTAAACTGTGACAAAAGAGGAAATGCAAGGCTGTGATTCTGGTTTCTCAGAAACGTCACGATGCTCTACTGCATTCTACCCTGCATAGCAGGCTGGCAGACACCACCACTGTCCCAAGCACATCTGCTGGGAAAGTCGTTGCTTAGCAACAGCAATCAATGCTGTATTTCCTCTGCACCATTTTCCTAAAGATTGAGAGACTGCTCCAAGGTATTATTTTCAAATGCCTTCTGTTTCACTGACCAAACATGTTTGTTAATATTTCTATTATGCAAAAAAAAAAAAAAAAAAAATCAGGAACCAAATCAGCATGAGACTTCAAGAGAAGAGAATGAGAGGTCAGTATAACACAGGGTGTTTTGGGATTTGTTTGATGAAGAAAAATTCTTTGACAGCTCATTGACTTTATTTGCTATACCCTTTCATTCTGCCATTTTAGAATTGATTTCTGCTAGCTCCTGGGAGATGAAAGCCATTAGCATGAATTATCATTCTAAATGCAGATCCACAAGGTACCGCCATAAAACACAAAAGCAAAGGATTTTCAGAATCTGGTTTAATACACATCTCACATCTCTGTTAAAACTCGTGTCTCGGTTACATTCTTTTTTTTTTTTAAGATTTTCTATTTATTTATTTGACACAGAGAGAGAGACAGTGAGAGAGAGAGCACAAGCGCGGGGAGCGGCAGGCAGAGAGAAAGGGAGAAGCAGGTTCCCCACAGAGCAAGGAGCCCGACGTGGGACTCAATCCCAGGACCCTGGGATCATGACCCAAGCCGAAGACAGACGCTTAACCAACTGAGCCACCCAGGTGCCCGTGTCTTGGTTACATTCTTACACTAGCAACATTTTCCAACATCCTTCCTCTGATAGTACAAATCTTTAAAATGGGCAATGCTTATAATCTAAATTACTCGCTGCTTCTGATACAATTTACAAGCTAAATTCCATACACACAATACTAACACTGACTTTGGAGGAGAAGGTAAGATTTTTTATTTCAAATACACCAATATGTCCTACCAATGAATGGATTCTTCATACAAAAACAAGAGCATTATGTGATGCTTTCCAATAAAAAGAGTTGATATTTGTTTAAAGTACATATACAGATGTATTAGTCAGTGGTGGAACCCATTCAGGTGGGTATTATGTGATAATTATTTTCCACATTATTGAGCATCTATTATGTACAAATCTCTATGGGCAGCATAAAGATGAGTAAAATGTGATCCCTGTACAAATCACGCTAGAAACAGTCACATCAATAGTAATACAGAAGAATATGGACATTACCTCAGATATTTGTTTAGTTACAACAAATGTCCCAGTTAATATGGGTTATATCTGCAACACAGACTAGATAAATAAAACAGAGTCCAAAGCCTTTATTTTTTATGGTAACATTCAGTGTTGGTAAGGATGTAGTGAGATAGAAATACCATCATGAACTATAAATACATCAGGCCAGTAAAGTAAATCAAACCTTCTGAAAAATATTTGCCATATGTAATAAAACTATTTAAAATATGCATATGTTGAATTTTGACATACTAATTAAATATCTAATAAACTATGTTAAGGAAATAATCAAAGATGCCAACAAAAGAGATTTATTTCAGATATATTTAAAACAGTAAATACTTATATACCCAAATAGTAGAACGATTAAGCGAATAATGATACAGCCATATGATGAAATATTATTAAAATATTTTTCAAGAGTATTTTATAAGAGCTAGGGAGTATAATACTAAGCAAAATAAGTCGGTCAGAGAAAGACAAATATGTGATTTCATTCATATGTGGAATTTAAGAAGCAAAACAAACAAGCAAAAGAAAAGAGAGAGAGAGAGAAAGAGTGGGGGGAGGGGCAAAGGGAGAGGTAGAGAGAGAGAATCTCAAGCAGACTCCATGTTGAGCAGGGAGCCAGATGTGTGGCTAAATCCCACGACATATGATATCATGACCAAGCAGAAACCAAGAGTCAGACACTCAACTGACTGAGCCAAACAAACTCCCCCAAGAAACAGACTCTTAATAATAGAGAACAAACAGGTGGTTACCAGAGGGGAGGTGGATGGGGGATGGGTGAAATAGGTGAAAGATTAAGAATACACTTACGATGAGCACTGAGCAATGTACAGAAGTGTTGAATCACTACACTGTATACCTGAAACTAATATAACACTGTATGTTAACTATACTGGAATTAAAATTAAAAACTTAGTTTATTAATACATATATCAGAATCTTACTTGAACTTCTATTTACAGATTTTTAATTTTCATCTGAGAACTTCAGCCCTTGGGGTCCCTGGGTGGCACAGTCCATTAAGCTCATGATTTCAGCTCAGGTCATGATCTCACGATCTTGGGATTGAGCCCAGCATCCAGCTCCATGCTCAGCGGGGTGTCTACATGAGATTCTCTCTTCCTCTCCCTCTCTCTCTGGCCCTCTGCCCTGCTCACACTCTCTCTCTTTCTTTCTCTCTCTCAAATAAATATGTAAATCTAAAAAAAGAACTTCAGCCCTGGTCTCCTAAGCACTGACAACTTGAGTGATAAAGTATTTAAGTTTCACAAGTATTTTTGGATCAACAATTTGCATTTCCATAAACATGTGATAAAGTAGGTCAATATTTTCACAGAGGGCAGTTACAATAAAAGTGTATAAGATAGCCTAAAGAAAATTATTTTTTTAAAAGATTCATTTAGTTATTTGAGAGAAAGAGAGAGTGTGAGTGGGGGGCGGAGCAGAGGAAGATGGAGAGAATCTCCAGCATGACAAGGGGGCTGGATCCCATAACCCATGAGTTCACGACCTGAGCCAAAACCAAGACTCAGAGCCTTCACTGACGGAGCCACCCAGGGGCCCCATAAAGAAAATTATCTTTTATTTAACAATTCAACAAATATGCACCAAGCAGAGGGCATAAAAATAGATGGGATACTCTTGGAATACTGGGGATACACTTCAGTGACTTGCTTTCCTATGATGACCTTCTGGAAGACACAGGGCCCCCAGGCACAGCATTTCTCTTGTATCAGAATATACCACCTGAACACAAAAGAAGTTTCTAGTACAGTCTGAGGCAGGTGATTATGGTATCTACAACTGCTAACTGCCTCCCACCCCTGTCCCGATCATCAGTGAGACTAAAGGGTCGGGGATGCAGAGAAATAAATAAAATTAAGAGAACCCTGTCAACAGAAATTGGTATTTCTGTAAATCTTCCTATAAACTTCATATTATATATATATATATACACACACATACAATATATTCTTTTTCTCAGTGACTGTGAGTGCTGCCAAAACACATTTCTCAGCCTAAGAACTGTGGGGCAGACTTTTCCATCTTTACACCAGCAGAGAATATTTAAGACCTCCAATATCAAAGAAGGAAACTGGAGTTTTAAATCGTGAAGTAACTTGACTGGGGTCACCCAGCTAATCGGCAAGAAGACAAAACTCAAGCCGAGGTCAGTTACCTCTTTAAGTCAGTGCTCCTTCCCTTACAGCACATGTGACATCTGGGTAAATGGATAGGAGAGAGGTATCCATTTCCAAGGAGCAACATGGCCAAGAAAGGGAAGCAGAAATGAACAAAATGTCCTAAGGTCCCACACTGCCCAGTGTGCTAGAACAGGGGCCGTGGGACATGCCGCTTTCTGCCACACCCATCCCATCCACTGTGCTTCCATGCAAGGACAGGGGCCCTGTTCCAGGTCAAGATTAGTCACACCCTGATGCTCCCCTTCCTGGCTCCACCCCCCCTTAATGATCTCCCCATGACCCCTGGGATCATCGAAATATTTGTAGTGACCACGGGCTTGAGTAAACCCCAGTTTTAAATTGGTCAGTGAATAAAAAAAAAAAAATTCCTCCTGTCCTGCTCCTCTCCCTTCAAGAAGTGCCTTTCAGTGACACCCTGGGTTTCCTAGCTTATAGTCTCTTCTGAACTCTGCTCTCAAGAGCGCTGCTGGCTCCCATCAACTGCCCTATTTGCTGATTCTCTTGTAACAACAAAACCCCCCTTCAATACCAGGAGGCAAAAGATACAGTTAACTGGTCATGGCTTAACCTTCTATGTACTGAAGTAAACACACACTCTCCTTCCCCCCACCCTCCATAATCAACCAGACTTTCTTTTATTCCAAAGAAGAGATGGTTGTCCTAAATGGAACACGATCTTCACAATGCCAAGTTGTGAATAACGATACTGAAAAAGTGAACGTAGGAGTCTTCAACTCCAGCCAGAGATTAGATTTCACATCCAAGGTCACTAATCAGTAGGGAGGTGATTTTTTTTTTTTTAAAGATTTCTTTGGTAAAAGCATGCAAGATGATGGGCATCTAGGTGGCACAGTCACAGTTACACAGCTAACTCTTGGTTACAGCACAGGTCGTGGTCTCAGGGTCCTGGGATCGAGCCCTGCATAGGGCTCCCAGCTCAGCAGGGAGTCTGCTTGAGATTCTCTCTCCATCTGCCCCCTCCCCCCCAAAATAAATAAATAAAACTTAAAAAAAAAAAACCTTTCCAAAGACAGCTACCAGGATATTTAGGTATAAAAATCACAAATAAAACCTTCTGATTACTGAGGAATGATAGTTAAAAAACACACAAAGAGGGATGGAGAAAAGTAACTTTGCACCTAAACTACCTGAACCCACAAACATACATGCCCATGTTCATGTTAATGGTATTATAAAACCATATATATGTGTCAGTGTACACACACACACACTCTATTATCAAAGTCATTTTCTACTATGTAGTAAGTTAAAATTCATGGATACACGTTATTTTCTTTCTTTCTTTTTGTTTTCTTTCTTGCTTTTAGGTTTCTACCTCTCTAAAGAATGCTTCTGCTGAGCTTTCTATTTTTTATTCATTCAAATTAAAATGCAATGATTCACCAGTTATTACCACAATAGCCATAGACATGTTGAAGAGAAGCTCATGATTATAATCTGCCCAATTACTGACGGCTAGATAGCATGCCGAAACACAGTGTTTTGAAAGGCAGCTTCATTTCGGATGGAGATCAGGACAGCAATAAAACAGTTTCACAATCTCTTCACTAAATACATCTTTGTTTGCATGGTCTATGTATATTGTCATGGGGCAGGTGCAGGAAAACATAAAATATAAATATTTAAAATCCTACTGAGCTGCTGCGAAGTCAATGACAAAGAAAAATACAAACGTGAGGGCTTCATGTGTACAGCTAAATACATAAATAACTACGAAATCACACAAAAAAGGAGCACATCCATATTTCTTACTTGGTGCTTATCATAATTCAACAGCAATATATTTTTATTAATCTTGAGCCATTTGAAAAGTATGTCAAGCAACACTAACTTCACCAAGTCTTAAGCCCCAAATAAAGTTACCAGTATTGAGCAACATCATTAGATTTGCTTTGTATTTAAGAAGAAATCATTATCCAGCTGTCTTTACCCACAGAGCAACTTGAATCACCCTTAGTCTTCCTGCAGCCAGGCTGACCAGCAGCTGTACACAACAGGGGTCAGCAGAATTCAGCTGCTCCAAGAAAAGTCAAAAGACAAACTGGTTTTGTTCTGTAAAGCCAAATACCTTTTTTGTAAAAGGCCACCCAGAGGTGGAATCCTGGTTGACGTCAGTCCACTTACCTGACAAAACTTAAAATTATAACTACTTGGATGAAAGTCAATGAGCTAACCAGCTTTCTATCTTCCACTTGGAGGTACAACTCTTTGAAAAGGACAGAAAAATAGGGGCGCCTGGATGGCTCAGTCGGTTAAGCATCTGACTCTTGGTTTCAGATCGGTCATTAGCTCAGGGACATAGGATCGAGCTCCATGTTAGGCTCCCCAGTCATCGGGGAATCTGCGGGAGATTCTCTCTCTCCCTCTTCCTCTGCCCCTCCCCCCGTTCATGCTCTCTCTTTCTCTCAAATAAATAAAATCTTTAAAAAAATAAATAAAAAGGACATAAAAATAGTTTTCCAACTAAATTATAGTCCTTTAAATGCATACTCAAATACTCAGCAACTCACAGGGAAAGTGAAAAGAAAGCAAAAAGATGGAGTAACTCTGGCTACTAGAAAAAACAAAGAGGAGACTTCAGAAAGGTCAAACAATAAAGCATATTTCCATATCTGAAGAGTATGTATACTGAACCAAATAACCCAAAGAGCCCTGCTGAAAAATACATTTTGAAATGTATCACTACATTATTTGTATTCTTATTTTGGAGTAAAAACATAAAAGACATTTAGGGACAACTGGGGAATTAAATACAGATTAGGTATTAGGTAAATATCAGAGAACTGGTATTCACCTTCTAAGGTGTGACAGGACAGTGATTCTAAAGCAGAATGTCCTTATTTTTAGAAGATGCACAGCAAAACATCCAGGGTCAAGCTTCATGATACCTGCAACTGACTTCTAAATGGTTCAACACGCACACACACACACACACACACACACAGAGCAAATATGCAAATATGACAAAATATTAACAACAACTCTAGGTGATATCCTTCCTATCTTATCCTTTTATCTCTTCTTCATGATTGAAAGTTTTTATAATAAAAGATGAAGAAAAATTAAAGCATATAAGAAACTCCATTAAAAAAGAGAAAATTGAAAAATAAAATAAAATTCATTAGTGCGATCCTAATACAGAAAAGTTACATTAAAACAAAAGCAGCAAACCTGAGAGGTTAAGTAACCTCTCCAGGTAGCTTTCTCCCTGGAGATGTCTGGCTAAGCCAGGGACCCTGAACTTCCCCCTGACAGATGCCTGGGCCACACCCAGAGTGGGAATCAAAAACCACACTCTGGAACAGACCTGGGCTCCAGAGCATGACACCCTTAGAATGAATTACAATAAACTCATTCCACATGAGGTGCAGCAGGGAAACTGCCCATCTAGACCTGAGCAATGGATACACTGGGACACTTTTTTCTAGAGAACTTAAAACCATAATTTGACAATTGGCCAAGCCTGCAGCCTAAATTAACATCTTTCCTGTCCAAGAAGCCTCAAGCACAGAGATTAACCTTCAATGGAACCATGGCTGTTAAAGCCCTAGGTAGCCACCAGAACAAGAGCAAGTTCACTCTGGATGAGCACACCTTTAATACAGACTTCTAAGAATTTCAAAAGAGCTTGACTTATGGTTTAAACACACACACACATAAAATAAGGAAACAAAGACTAATGAGAAAGGCTCAATAAAAATATATCTGAATTAAACTCACAAAGGTCTCATAATTTGGACTGTCAGAATTTAAAGTAAGTGTTTAATATGTTTAAAGAACTAAGAAATTGAAAACATGAGAAAGGATAAAAAAATGCTATCATGTCTAAGCCAAAAAACTTCTAGAATTAAAAAATACAATTATAATTAAAATGCTAATTTAAAAGTTGGCAACAATCCTTAAATCCTACAGCATCAAATGTCGGCAAAGATTTGAAATAATGTGAACTCTGATACACAGATGGTTCGGTATAAATGTATACAGTCCCTTGGGAAAACGATGTGATGTTATCCTGTGAAGCTGAGATAAGCATACTCATGGCCCAACAATTCCATCACAAATTTTATATCCTACAAAAACCCCTGTACACATTCAAGAGGAGATAAGTTCATGAATGTTATGGCACTAAAGTGTGTAATAGTTAAAAGGAAAGCAAATAAACTAGGATGTATCCACACAGTAGAAAACTATACAGCAATGAAGCTGAAGGAGATATAGCTATATTCATCATGGATAAATTTCAAATTACTGAACCAAAAAAGGAAGTAGAAAAAGAGTAAGTATAACCTGACACCCTTTAAAGGAAGTTAAAAACATATAAAGCTAAACCAAATAGTGATTGTAATACACATGTGAAAAACCATGAAGAAAAGCCAATGAATGATAACACACAATTCAAGATGGTGGTTACATCATGATAGAGAGAGATGACAAACGAGGAGTAGATGCAACTTCACAGGTACTGGTAACGTTCTATTTGTTAGGCTGGGTGATTGCTTTACAAGTTTTTGTTTACTGTTACTGGTGTCTTATAAACATTTTTTCTATATATTCAATGGTACAAATTACTTAATGAAACAAAAAAGGAATAGAATACATGGGTATCCTAACCAAAAGCATAAAATTATACCTTATAGCAAAAAACATGCCTTAGAAAAAAGGAAACTAGTTAACATTCAGGACAATCACAGCAAAATATCCATGTGCATCAATGTATAGGATACTGTGTTAAGTAGAAGACCAATTTTCTCAAGGAGACATCCATTCTATGTAAATGCCTGGGAGTCAAGCCTATCTGCAATACAAGCTGGCTTACACTAAATAATCAGTGATTTTTCTTCTCCCATTATTTCTGTTCATTCAATTCCAACTCTAATGATCTCTTATAAGTACAATTTTTGGCATCTGTTACATTCTTTTAAACCCAGCCTTAACTTTATTTGAAAATCTTAAATTTTCCCAGAATGATACTACCTCTTTCCACATAAATTGACTGGGCTATGACTTATATTCTGTGTTGTTCTGTGTTGTTCATCATAATTCATGCCAGAGCTAAATCTGCTATTTTGACAGTGATGTTTTGGCTAGAAGCTGAACAGATGGATATTTTTCTCTGTTATGAATATTTGCCAACAATTGGAAGGGTGTAAAACTTATTCTCAAGAAACCCAAACATAACCACAAGGAGTCTAACAAATAATTAAAACATCCACTGTTGCAGATACAAGTTTCCACAGAAACACAATGTGTATTCAGAAATTTTGATATAAAATGAGAGTTAATTAAAAGAATACTTTGGTAATGTCGTTAAGTTAATGCTACTAATAATCATACTAGAACTTGGAATTTATATAGGTATTGTGTTCACACTCACCTGATTCTTATGGTTCTATGAACTAGATATTGAGGTATTATTACCCTGACTTTATATAGACAAGGAATAAAGCATGGGGAGGAGGACATGTTATCCTAGAAAAGGACTGATCTCAGAAATCAGACCTGGGGTCTGAGCTCGTCTGTGCCTCATTAGCTGTGTAACTCTGAGCAAGCAACTTAATTTCCCAGAGCCTCCATCTCCTCATTTGTAAACAGGCAGAGTAACACTTAGTACACAAGGCTCCTGTGAGAATTACATGAGATTTATAAAAGTTCCTAACAAGAGCACCTGCCATAGAGTAGGTTCTTAAAAAATAAATCCTTCCTTAAATAATACTTCAGTAATGAAGTCCCAGTTGACAAGAAAAATTCAGAATTTTCATCTTTACTCCCTTCCAAAGGAGTCAGGGGTGACTGAGATTTAGGGCAAGAGAAAAGTATATACCTAAAACATCAATATAAACTGGGGGTTTTAAGGAGCTCTAAACACTGGACAGTCACACTCCAGTGGCTTCTCACAAACCTCATGAAGGAATGGACAGAGTCTAACAAGCGGGTCACTAAGTAGTTTAGAAGAGATTGAACTGCCCTATCAGTAACACTCATGACTCATTTGATATTAAACCACATAAACTGTAATGTTGTTATCTGACATTGAATACATGCATTCCTTTTCTACACAGTTAAATAGTAACTCCAAATGTCACATACAAATAGCCCTCGACATTCATTCACAGATTCCCTGTTTCTGTTATCGATGACTTATAATTTATAGACTCCTCCCTGGCGCTTCAAGCAGACACCCTTCAGCCCAACTCCTATGGCTCACGGTGGGGGAGGGCAGCTGCAGTCTCACCAGGAAAGGTGACTGTAGGCAGGGATGAGGGCAGAGCTGAGCACAGGGAAACCAAGGGGCTGTGAATGCATATCCACCCACAATGGTCTCAGAGAAAAGAGACGCAAGTGTCACAAGAGAGTGGAAGTAGTGACGTTCTCAGATCCTTCCAACCTTCACGATTTTAGTTTCTTGCCCCTGTATTTCCTGCTTGTGAGTGACACACAGTACTTCAGAGTATTTATTTGCTTATTCCAACATTTTGAAGAAATACTGAAAAATGGAGTCATAGTCACAAGAGAGGAGGTCCACTACCCCCTTGCTTCTCTTATGAACGAACACAGTGATGTAGTGATTGAAGACACGCACAGATCTGCCCTGACCTTGATGTCACCTTAGCAGGTCTGCCCCTTCTCGGTTCCCCATCTCCAACACATAGCATGTAGTTCATCTTGCCTGACAAGCACAGTGGATTGGAACTGTGCATTTTGAATGGTCCTTTAGGATATGAAAAACTTCAGTAATTATTCAGTAAATGTGCTAGAATGGCTAAAATCTATAATTTCATTAGGTAACCTTAATCACATCATAACATGCAGTTTGACTTATTTCCAAAACCGGTTTTCATTATAATCTGAAAAGAACTGAAAAATTCTTTTAGTTGTAAAGACCTCTCTTTCACTTGTAAGAAGACTTTAATACATTTCTTGGAGAGCATAATTCAAGCATCATTCATTTAGCTCACGGGTTAGGGGTTTTTTGCACATTGCTAATATAATGAATAAGACTGGCTAGGACTCTATCCTCATGCAGCAGAAAAGCAATAAACAAATGAACAACCGCATTTTAGACAGTGCTAATGCTCAGAGAACGTAATATAGATTTAATGGGGGAGCCCCTCTAGATTGAGGGGTCAAGAGAGCTCTTTGTATACTGTGGGGATGACATGTATACTGAGGGGGTGACATGTATACTGAGACCTGTACACCTAAGACCATTCCAATCAGAGGAACTAGCAATTGTATGGACTGTGTGTCGGAAACAGCCTTGGTATATTAGAGGGACCGAAAGATGTCTAGGGTGCAGTAATTTGGTGGAGGTAAGCTGGGAATAGATATGTTAGTACTGAAATAACATTAGAAATTCAAACTGAATTCCTTTTTAAGTTTTTTTAAAATTATTTATTTAAGTAATTTCAATACCCAATATGGGGCTTGAACTCAGGACTCCAAGATCAAAAGTCGTTAAGTTTTTTTGACCAAGCCAATAAGGTGCCCCAAGAAATTCACATTGTATTCTAAGTGTGATGATAGTTAATGAAAGGTTTGGGGAGAAGGGGGAAGTAAGGCCTAATTTACATTTTAAAAGATCACTCTGGGAGCCCCTGGGTGGCTCCTTCAGTTAAGCATCTGCCTTCAGCTCAGTTCATGATACCAGGATCCTGGAATAGAGCCCCAAGTCCAGCTCCCCGCTCACTGCTTCTCCCTCTAACAATCCCTCTGCTCATGCTCTCTCTCTTTCTCTGCCTGAAATAAATAAATAAAATCTTAAAAAAAAAAAAAGATCACTCTGGTTGCTAGGTGGAAAGATTATAGAGGAACAGGAAAGGAAGAAGGAAGACCAGCGAGGAGACTACCATAATTGTTCAGACAAGATATGATGTTACTTTGGACTACAGTGATGACAAAAAAAAAAAACGGGGGGAGGGGGAGAGAAACAGATTATTGATATATTTGGAGGAACTGCTAACAGGAATTACTGAAGGATTAGAATGGGAGTGGGGGTGGTGGTGACAGAAAGAATCAAAAGTGATGAGGAGCAACTGGGTGGCTCAGTTGGTTAAGTGGCTGATCAGGTCATGATCTCAGGGTCCTGAGACTGAGTCTCCCATCAGGCTCCACACTCAGCAGGGAGTCTGCATAAGGATTCTCTCTCTTCCTCTCCCTCTGCCCCTCCCTTCCCCCCACCATGTTCTCCCTCCATCTCCCTCTCTCTCTCTCAAATAAATAAATAAATCTTTAAAAAGAAATCCTATATTCAATTCAAATAACCTTACTTCATGGGAAATATTAACCAAGTCCTATTTCCCATATATCCCATGGCAAAATGGTAGACCCAGGGAGAACTGAGGTAATATTTTCATTGGAGTATATCACAATACATGATTAGATGTACTTTTCCCTTTTTCTACTATTAGTGGACAAAGTTTCTATTTTAGGTTAATGCTGATTACATATTCTACCCTTCTCCACTTCCTCTCCAGCTCATGTACTTAAGAGCCTTCCAAAGGACTAAATAACACAATTTGGTGGTGGTAGAAACTCCATCCTAAGATGCCAGGCTGGAGAACTGAGTCCGTTTGCAAGTTACTAACAGTTTGAACTTGAGAAGATAACTTCTCCAGCCCCTTTACTTTTATGAATGAGATAAAAATAATACGAGTTTACACATAATCATTCACATAATTTTCTAAGGTCCCATCTGCCTCTAAAAAATCTATGATAAGTATATTTACAAACTAGATTTGGCATCACATATTATTATTTATGCTTACATAATATATTTCCTTATTTCAAAGTTTACTTCAGAAGACCCTAAAACAGGGCAATTCAATTGGCTTCCATGTTTAATTACCACAAAATAGTTTATCTTGGAGGACTCCTGGGTTAGTATCATTTTTTAAGGGAAGGCAACATTGATAGAATACTGGACTGTGTGGTACTTCTTCTACACTAATCTCCAACGTTTTGAGGCATATGAAAATCAAGTATGACAAGAAAAAGAATTAAATAGAATCCAAGTAGGTAAAGAAAAAGTAAAACTTTCACTATTTGCAGATGATGTAATACTATATATAGAAAACCCTAAAGACTCCCCAAAAAGTTATTAGAACTGATAAATGAATTTGGTAAAGTTGCAGGAAATAAAATCAATGTACAGAAATCTGCTGCATTTCTATACACTAATAATGAAGCAGCACAAAGAGAAAGTAAGAAAACAGTCCCATTTACAATTGCACTAAAAATAATAAAATAGCTAGGAATAAACCTAACCAAAGAGGTGAAAGACCTGTAGTCTAAAAACTAAAAAACACTGATTAAAGAATTTGGAGAGGACACAAAGAAATGGAAAGAAATTCCATGCTCATGGATTGGATGAATTGTTAAAATGTCTGTATTACCCAAAGCAACCTATATGTTTGATCCAATCCGTACCAAAGAACCAACAGCATTCTTTACAGAACTAGAAAAAACAATCCTGTGATTTGGAACCACAAGTGATACCGAATAGCCAAAACAATCCTGAAAAAGAAAAACAAAAAGAGGCATCACAATTCCAGACTCCAAGATATATTACAAAGCTGCAGTAATCAAAACAGGATGGTACTGGCACAAAAACAGATAACAGAGATCAACAGAACAGAACACAGAGTTCAGAAATAAACCCACACTTAGAACTTAACTCTAGACTTAATTTCCTCCCAACCTTTGACAAAGGAGGAAAGAATATCCAATAGAAAAAAGACAGTCTTTTCAACAATGGTGTTGGGGAACCTACACAGATACATGCAAAAGAATGGAACTGGACCACTTTCCTACACCATACACAAAATAAACTAAATATGGAGTAAAGACATAAATGTAAAAGCTGAAACCATAAAAATCCTAGAAGAGAACACATGCAGTAATGTCTCTAACATCGGCCATAGCAACATTGTTCCAGTAATGTCTCCTGAAGCAAGAGAAATAAAAGCAAAAAGAAACTGCTGGGACTATATCAAAATTAAAAGCTTCTGCACAGCTAAGGAAACAGTCAACAAAACCAAAAGGTAACCTACAGAAAGGGAGAAGATATTTGCAAATGACATATCCAATAAAGGGTTAGTGTCCAAAACATATAAAGAACTGTACAACTCAACACCCAAAAAAATAAATAATCCAACTAAAAATGGGAAGAAGACATGAACAGACATTTCTCCAAAGATATCCAGATGGCCAACAGACACATAAAAAGATGCTCAACATCACTCATCATCAGGGAAATGCAAGTCAAAACTATAATGAGACATCACCTCACACCTGTCAGAATGGCTAAAATCAACAACACAAGAAACAACAGGTATTGGCAAGGATGTGGAGAAAAAGGAACATCTGTGCACTGTTGGTGGGAATGTAAACTGGTATAGCCACTGTGGAAAACAATATGGAGATTCCTCAAAAAGTTAAAATAGAACTGCCCTACGATCCAATAATCACACTATTGGGTATTTGCTAAAAAAAATACACAAACACTAATTCAAAGAGATACACCTCTATGTTTATTGCAACGTTATTTGCAATAGCAAAATTATGGAAGTGTCCATTGATAGATGAATGGATAAAGATGTGAGTTTTATATATATGAGTATTATGCAGCCATAAAAAAGAATCAAATCTTGCCATTTGCAACAAAATGGATAGAGGTAGAGAGTATAATGCTAAGTGAAATAAGCCAGTCAGAGAGAAACAAATACCCAAATACTGTATGATTTCACTCGTAAGTACATTTTAAGAAACAAAACAAACAAAGGAAAATAAGAGACAAATGAAGAAACAGACTCTCACCTATAGAAAACACACTGCTAGTTACCAGAGGGGAGGTTGGTGGGGGGATGGGGGAAACAGGTGATGGGGATTAAGGAGTGCACCTGTCGTGATGAACACTGGGTGATGTCTGGAAGCGCTGAATCACTATATTATACACCTGAAACTAATAGAACATTGTATGTTAACTATACTGGGATTTACATTTAAAAATTAAGTTAAAAAAATCAAGGGGCACCTGGGTGGCTCAGTTGGCTAAGCATCTGCCTTTGACTCAGGTCATGATCCCGGGGTCCTGGGATGGAGCCCCCTTTCAGGCTCCCTGCTCAACGGGGAGTCTATCTCTCCCTCTCCCCCTCCCCCCAACCCATGCTTGCGCACGCATGCGTGCTCTCTTTCTCTCAATAAAATCTTTTAAAAAATAAAAAAATAATTTAAAAAATCAAGTATCTGATTCTGATAACCACACGTCCTTTTGTGCATGTCTAGTACTCACTGGTGATATCTTCCGTATCTCAAGGCCTGCCTGCAGTTCCAGCTGAATGGCAGCATAAAAATCCCAAGTAGCCATAAATCTTAGTATCTAGATCACATATTTTATATTACCTGAAGGGCAATTTAGGTTCCAATGGTTAAAAAGTTCAAAGACCTCTATTCTACTGACTTACCTTTACATATGAGCTTCATAGAGAGAGAAAAACAAGATGTGTGTTTTCTAGCAACACTTATCTGATTTCATGAAAATAATTAAAAGTATCATCTGGACTCAACGTTTCTTCTAAAAGAAGTAATGCCTCTTTTAGGGCGCCTGGGTGGCTCAGTTGGTTAAGCGACTGCCTTCCGCTCAGGTCATGATCCTGGAGTCCCTGGATCGAGTCCCGCATCGGGCTCCCTGCTTGGCAGGAAGTCTGCTTCTCCCTCTTACCCTAACCCCTCTCATGTGCTCTCTGTCATATAAATAAATAAAATCTTTTTTAAAAATTAAAAAAAAAAAAGACATAAGGCCTCTTTTAATTGTATTTTTTTTGGATACGTTTTAGAAATTACCATTATCCCAGGAAATATCCATTAAAAAATGAATGAATTAATGAAGTGGGATTTTGGGGTCATAAAATCTTTTCAGATAAATTTAGAAACTACATTAACATCCTTTAAACTAAGAACAGCAATTTAGTGGGCTGAAATAATCTCACAAATAAAGCTCCAATATTCTTTTTACATTCATTAATGATAACTATTATCCTAAATCTTCAATTAGTGGTTCATTAATTTAAAACTTAAATTCATTATAGGAATAAATGATGTCAGAACATCTCCTAATATATTATCTTGCTTATATACAAAAATTCTATACCATTATTCTCCTGAGAAACTCTACATTTGGTTTTTGTTCTTCATCTTATCATCCCTGCTAAAATTCTTTGAAATCAATTTGTCTTACTAATTAAAAATAAAAAGGATTAGTGTCAATTTAAATGAAATAATTAGCAATAACCTGTTTAATAATGAGTTTACTGTTAATAATACGTGTTACATTGTTTCAGTCTGCCTGCCAGAGAACAGAGTAACACCAATAATTTATTGAATCCTAAGAAAATTTTTAAAAATTTAACTCTTATTATAGAATAATTATTATAACTGCCCCTTATCCATCTCATAGAGATGTTGTAAAGTTAAATAACACACTGTTCAAGTATTTTGAGCTTTTCAGAAAATGACATGATTAGAACTATTTCAATATCTATGAACACCTACAACAAACTTATATGGATCTTCAGTCCTAAAAATCTGGGCCTTACATTTTCCAGATGAACCCCGAAAATGAGGCATTGTCCAGAAACATAAAAAATTTCGATATCATGGTATCTAAACACTAATTTGAGGAATGCTTTAGGATTTTTTAATTTGATAATTCACTAAGACTTTAAGAGCCACTGCTTTTCCTATATTATCTTGTCCAGATATCTCTGCTTAAGATTTTTCCAATTGTTTCCTATGATCATATGATCAATTCATTAATTTTCACACTGCTATGATCTTTGGATTAGTAATATCAATCTTTTTTTTTTTTAACAAGTAGGGAAACCAAGGTTAAAAGAGAAAAACTGGATTTCTCTCTATAATCCATACCCACCCCCAGAAAGATGCAGCTTGCATGGGCACATTCAGTACAAAAAAACTAACACAGGTTTTTTTTTTAAGTTTCATAAAGAAATCCTAACTTAAGAAAAAATGAAAGGAAACAGGGAACCAGGAGTCAGGCTGGTATATGAAACACATGCAAGGCAGGTCACCAGTTTGGAGAGATCCAGTAATAGGTCCAAATACTACAGAGAAGTTTAAAGCAAAGCTGGAGACAGGTTCAGTGTTTGTAAGTCTCAGGTTACCATTATGTCCTCAGGCAGTTAGCTGCAAAATATATTGTCATTATTATATTGTTCGGCTTATTTTTATAATTAAAGAATACTATCATGATCCTTGTGTCTCTCCTGATTAAGAAATTCTTCCGTACCAGCACTACTATATGATTTTCTGCAATGATAGAGATGTTCCATATCTGCACCATTAAATATGGTAGTCACTAGTCACATGTGGCTATTAATATGATTAGTGCAACCAAATAAACTGATTATTAATTTGATTTTTTTTTAAGTAGCCAAATGTGGCTAGTGACTACCATATTTGACAGTGAAGTTTTTTTTTTTTTAACATTTATTTATTTATGTATGAGAGAGAGAGAGTGAGAGAGAGAGAGAGAAAATGAACACAAGCAGGGAGGAGGGGCAGAGGGAGAGGAAGAAGCAGACTCCCCACTGAGCAGGGAGCCAGACGCAGGGTTCCATCCCAGGACCCCAGGATCATGACCTGAGCCAAAGGCAGACGCTTAACCAACTGAGCCACCCAGGTGCCCTGAGAGTGAAGTTCTAATGTGTATGTGTGTGTATAAATTTCTCTCTTATGGTGGTACCTTTCTCAGTTACTCAGCTTCCTAATTCAGGGAGAAATATTTTTCAGTTGTGGCATATTTTCATCTAAATATTTTAGTTAAGTTTCTAATTAATGCATTTTATTCCAAAGAATTTTTCAAATTATAGACTCCATATTCTCAGTGAGAATACTGGGTTGTTGACAAGCATATCTGATACACTCAGATTCTGGTCTTCACTCATCCCTGCAATCTTTCTACCTCAAACTATGAATCATTTTTACCTCCTTCTCACTCCAGCTGACATTCCACTTTCAAAGAGGTATGTTTTCTCTCCTGTTTCCTGCATTTTTGATACAGCTTGTGGACATGTGGAGAGTATAATAAAGATGCTGTCCAGAAAGCAGCTTCTGTAGTCCGCGGGCAGATAACATCAGCATCAGCAATACATGTATTTAATAAAGTAATAAATAGATATTCCTATTACAGGGAACACCATAAACAAAATGCAGGTGTGAATTTTTTTTAAGATTTTTATTTATTTATTTGACAGAGAGAGAGAGAGAGACAGTGAGAGAGGGAACACAAGCAGGGGGAGTGGGAGAGGGAGAAGTAGGCTTCCCGCGGAGCAGGGAGCCCGATGCAGGGCTCGATCCCAGGACCCTGGGATCATGACCTGAGCCGAAGGCAGATGCTTAATGACTGAGCCACCCAGGCGCCCCCGCAGCTGTAATATTTTTAAAGACTCAAACAAGCATCGACATAATAATTCCAAACTCCACATTAATAACTGGCTTTGTGTAGTTAACAAAACGCATGCATACCCACACTCACGTTTATATACACAAAAAAGAAAGCACTGCTTTAAATTGCAAGGGAAAATATCAAAATGAGATCATAACACATTTCATAATATCCTAGAGATAATATCCCTTACATTTCAAAATGGCCTTAGTCATCTGGGGCGCGTGTTGTTCATCAGATATGGCACGTGACACACAAAGGCATGGCATGAATGACAATTACTATTTTGGGTACAAATCGGTACAGATCACACACAGGATCTAATACCAGTCAACTTCCCACAGCAAATCAATTTTTCAAAATGAAGGGTCCACTCAGTGTTAATGTTGTGTTAAGGATGGGAAATCAAATGAAACGGGACAGAGTGACATTAAAACATTTTGTGGGGAGCCATGAGCAGATTTTATGAAATTTCACCTAATTCTGCTATGGCAACAGTTGTATTACATGCGAGCATACTATAGGAAAAATACAGTATTTGCTCTCACACTCTAATGCTTTGATTGTCTCATAGTTTGACTTAAAAGCCAGTTTTTCATTCCAATGAGAATATGTATTTGAGATTTAGAAATGATTAGGACATTTACATTTATAATAAATCCGATGCAGGCCTCTTCCTCCAGAAGGTCTTTTGTGACGTGACGCTTAACCAGTGGTTAGGGGGTTAATGAACAAAATGGATCACTGGACTGAAAATAAAAATCACTATTAAAAAAAAAAACGCAACACCAGGAGAATTAGGCACTACATAATACTGTAACCACTGAGAATTCTCAACAGTCAAATAAAGCCTTGTAGTGCCAGCATTTTCATTAGTTCTCCAGTAGCGCAGGATGCAGCATGAATTACAACGAGGGCTGAGAATGCCAAGTCGGCTACCCTAAAAGAACACACACTATACAGAGAAAGCACTCTTTCAAGTCACACTGGGACACTTACTGGCCTCGCAGACCACTCTGTGCTTTAAATTTTAGTACCTTAAAATATCTCACAGAACAGAATATTGCATTTAACCGCCAAGACAATAAATGCTAAATCGCTGACTCAGTGAACTATGCTTCGTTGTACATGTTAATGTAAAAATATGGAATTCTACAAATCAGTTAAAACCTGGTCACGAAACCTCTGTAACAACACAATTTGGACTTTGAATTATGTTTACATTGTGTGTCTATTTAAGCAGATGCAAAGTAAAGAAAGAGACGAAAACCCATACGAACGGAGGAAATCAGGATATTAGCTATGGCGGACATACAGAGATGCAAGAGTACTTCAAAGTAAAACATGACATTAAATCTGATTTTGTGGGCACCTGGGTGGCTCAGTCGGTTAAGCAACTGCCTTTGGTTCAGGTCATGATCCCCGGGTCCTGGGGTCGAGCCCTGCGTTGGGCTCCTTGCTCAGTGGCTAGTCTTCCTCTCCCTATGTGATCTCTCTGCTCTCTCTCAAATAAATAATATCTTAAAAAAATAATCCTTATAAATCTGATCTTGCAACAGAGGTTTATATTTTTCTTTGCATTAGGTTCCTACTCTCCCAGTTCTCAAAATAGGTCTTGTGAACTACCAACTTCGGGGGGAAGAAAAAACAAAACTCCTACATCTCATTAACAGATCTGCTCTTAAGTGCAAGGCTGAGGTAGAAAGTGTACAACCACAGAAAACAAGACCTAACACTGTTTTATCTAGTATAATTGGAAATATCATAGCGCTACCACTAGTTTCTGTTCTTATCATCCTATGTGTAATCCCTTCCAGTTCACTGAAAGTGAAGAACTGTTCTCAATTTCTGCTGGAATAGGAATAACACTTTTTCTTCCAGCCAGATAATGATGCCCTTCCTTTATATGTTACTGAAGTGTTATTCACAGAGGAAGATGCAGAATTATAAAATACAATCCCTGCTCTCAAGTTATTTATCATCTGGTTAGGGATACATAACCATACATAACTGTATAGGTTAATTAAGTGCAGCTGTGGTCCTCAGCTGGGCAACAGTAAGGCTCTGGGGGAAATATATATTCACAGACAGCCCACTCCACTCATCAGGCTCAAGGCAGAGTCTCTCTCCAAGGTTCCAAATTCCTGACACTGTCCTAGAACCTCTGCGTGAATTTCTCCTCTGGAGCAAATGCCTAACCTCTCAACAGAGAATGCTGAGAAAAGACTGCTTGGTCATTATAGGGGGTACACAAATCCAACCCCTCTCTAGGTGCGCTGCCCAGCCCAGGAGCCCTGAGGCACCAGCTCAGCTCACATTTTTTCCCAAAGGTACTTTTATGCACACTTTTCACCCACTGAGTACTTGAAAGTGTGGCCTGTGCAAGTGAGGAACTGAATTTGGTATTTAATTTAGTGAACTTAAAATTAAACAGCCACAGTGGCTAGTGGCCACAATATTAGAAGCAAGACGTAAAGCATTTCCATCACAGAAAGTTCTGTTGGATAGCCCTGCTCTATAAGCTAAACTAGAGGTGTATGATACTTGGGTATATACATTCCTGAAATATCTCATGGTCTGTAAAATCTTACACTATGAGGGATTATAAGGCAGAACACTCAAAAACCGTGCAATATTGTAACCAGAGCCCTAAAGAAATCCTAATTAAAAAAAAAAAAAAAAACCTAGAACCATTTAAAAAAGACACTTTAAATTCTTAATAAAGAAATAAAACAGTAAATACATAACCAAACTTTTAAAGTAAAGGGGAAGGTAGCTTGAAAGAAGGCTGTAAGAAAGGTGTCTATGTTATAGAAATGCAGAAAGACTACATGGAACTGTGGCCAAATCAAACGAAGGAGAAGAGAAGGTGAAGGGGCCCGAGGTTCACGACTGAGTCGTGATTGTAGGTTACTATTGATGGTTACTGTGCTTTGAGATCAGCTGCTACACTTGGTGACAAGAACGATTAACATGCCAAGAAAAATCACCTGTAAACCAGAGAGACGGGTACATTCAGTATCATTCCCCTATGCATGAATTAATTCTGTGATAGAAACATGAATAGTGATAGAAAAGGCTGCATTGGTCACCCGGGTTCTTTTGGGTGCCCTTGAGCTACCTAGATGACTCTGGCCACAGCTCCGCCCCCATCTTGGTCTGTCAAAAACTATGCCCCATTGTTCAAGGCTTTTCTCAATTGCACCCTCCTTTACTGAGGCTTTCTTGATCATCCCAACCTCCCATCAAAATGTCAGGAATATACATTTTTTCCCGAAGATACTTTTATGCATACTTTACATAAACTTTAATACAGATACCAGTCACTATCCTTGCTGTAGGTATGATGATTACTAGGGATGGCTTCAGAGAGCTGGTAGAAATGAGGAGAGGAGGCTACTTTCCCAGAACCTGGCAACACTACTACTAAGAGGATTATAGTTCCAATTCTGCTACTTGCTTCCGGGCTGATCTTGGACACATCATTCCCTTCTTGGGGCTTCAAACAATCTCGTTTTTCAAAATATCTTTACTGAGTGTTATAGCTGCAAAAGTGATAGAAAGCCCCTGTAAACCTTTATATATACAGAACTGGAAAAAGAAGTGAGAGTAGCTACGTAGCCTTCTAGACTTTTTCTCACATGAATTTTTATAAACATAAACGTGTTTTTTTTTTTTTTTAAAGATTTTATTTATTTATTTGACAGAGAGAGACAGCGAGAGAGGGAACACAAGCAGGCAGAGTGGGAGAGGGAGAAGCAGTCTTCCCATGGAGCAGGGAGCCCAATGCGGGGCTTGATCCCAGGACCCTGGGACCATGACCCGAGCCAAAGGCAGACGCTTAACGACTGAGCCACCCAGGCGCCTCAACATAAACGTGTTTTAACTTAAATTACATCATGCCATCCATTTCATACTGCAAGTTAGTTTATTTTATTCACTTAAAATCTTGATTTCAGTACATATATAAAATCTCTACCACTCGTTTAATATGTTGCATTACAAGGAAGAACTATAATTGAACAATCCCTATTGATGAAAGTGTCCTTTAAATTTTTTAAGCTAGGAAAGTAATATGAAACTAGGCAAGTAATATATGCATATTGGGGTTTTTTTTAAGTATAAAATGAAAATTTTCCTTTCTCCAAAACCACTCTCTCTGAGGGAAAAAAAAAAAAAACTTCTAAAATGTAAATTTTTCCGTTCTTCTTATGGTTACTATTATACTCTTAAAGAAAAGAGAGAGGCAAACCAAGAAACAGATTCTGAATTCTAGAGAACACACTGCTGGTCCCCAGAGGGGAGGTGGGGGGAGGGGGGGAATGGGGGAAACAGGTGATGGGCATTAAGGAATGCACTTGTCATGATGAGCAGCAGGTGATGTAGAGAAGTGTGGAATCACTGGGGCGCCCAGGTGGCTCAGTCGTTAAGCGTCTGCCTTCAGCTCAGGTCATGATCCCAGAGTGCTGGGATCGAGCCCCGCATCGGGCTCCCTACTCAGCCGGAAGCCTGCTTCTCCCTCTCCCACTCCCCCTGCTTGTGTTCCCTCTCTCGCTGTGTCTCTCTCTGTCACATAAATAAATAAAATCTTTAAAAAAAAATAAAAGAAGTGTGGAATCACTATATTGTACACCTGAAATTAATACAACCCTATATGTTCACTAACTGGAATTAATATAGTAAAAATAAAATACAATATTTAAGCAACAACAAAAATTTTTTTAATTTTTTAAAAAATAAAAGATAATACGGTTATCCTGTATTTTTGGATTTTTGTTATAGTATTATTTTAAATTGTCAGGGTTTATTTATAAACCATTAAACTCTTGGGGCGCCTGGGTGGCTTACTCAGTTAAATATCCAACTCTTGATTTCAGCTCAGGTCATGATCTCAGGGCCGACAGATGGAACCCTGGGTCCCACTCTGTGCAGGGCATGAGCCTGCTTAAGATTCTCTCTCTCTCTCTGCCCCTCCCACCCGCTCCTGTGTACTCTCTCTCTCAAAAAAAATTTTTTTTTAACTTAAGCTCTTTTCTGTAACTAGAACTCAATCCTCTGTACTTTCTCAGCAGTTGATTTTAGGAGACCAAAAACCAATAGGTAGCGCTTATAAATATTATTAATCATGAACCCAAGTATTGTGGATAGACCCACAGGGGAAGAAATGCAACCCTATGCCACTGAGTCTTTCCTGTTTAAAGGAAAATGTCCCAAGAATCAGGGTCGCATGAATTCCATTTTTTGTTGTTGTTCCTTTGCTTCACTTCACCTATAAATCCTTTTTCTTTTTTTTTTTTTTTAAGATTTTATTTAGGGACGCCTGGCTGGCTCAGTCAGTTAAGCATCTGCCTTCAGCCCAGGTCATGATCCCCTGGAATAGAGCCTGCTTCTCCCTCTCTTCCCTGTTTGTTCTATCTCTGTGGCTATCTCTGTCTCTCTCTCTCTCTCTCAAATAAATAAACAAAATCTTTTTTAAAAAAAGCAAACAAAAATTATTTATTTATTTATTTGGGAGAGAGCAAGCAAGAGAGCAGGGGGAGGGGCAGAGGGAGAAGGACAAGCAGACTCCCCACTGAACAGGGAGCCAGATGCGGGGCTCGATCCCAGGACCCCGAGATCATGCCCTGAGCTGAAGGCAAATGCTTCACTGACTGAGCCCCCCAGGCCCCCCTAAATACATCTCCTTCTTACATCTAAAGTAATATGCTTTCTTGGATTCCTTTATCATGTCATTGAAGTAACTCCCCAGATGTATCTCTTCATATAGAAGTTTGGATAATACATAGCTTATATCTCTGCATATCTGAATATACATATGTTTTAAAGATTTTATTTGAATTTGTTTGAGCGTGGGAAGGAGCAGATGGAGAGGGACAAGCAGACACCCTGCTGAGCACAGAGCCTGACGCGGGACTCGATCTCAGGACCCTGAGATCATGACCTGAATGGAAACCAAGAGTCGAATGCTTAACAGACTGAGCCACCCAGGCGCCCCTTGAATATATTTTTATTGTTAACCTTCTTTTTTTTTTAAAGATTTTATTTATTCATTTGAGAGAGAGACAGAGACAGAGAGCACAAGCAAGGGGAGGGGCAGAGGGAGAAGCAGGCTCCCTGCTAAGCAGGGAGCCTGATCCCAGGACCCTGGGATCCTGACCTGAGCCAAAGGCAGATGCTTAACCATCTGGGCCACCCAGGTACCCCCTTTATTGTTACCTTCTTAACTAACAAATAGCTTGGCTACATAGAATTTTGGCTCAAATTATTATTTTCCCTGAGAACTCTGCAAGTATCACTTCATTATCTTCTAGAATCCAACAAGACTTATGGAAATGTGATTTTAGTCTAGTTCTTGTACTTTTTTTTAACTTATAGTTTTTTTCTCTGTAGAAGTATGTAGGTATACACACTTTTTACTCCATGAAGCTCTCAGGGTAGTAATAACTGAGTATTAGATTTTTTCATCTGACTCAAAACATGGTGAATCCTTTCAATCTGAAGACTGGTGTGCTTTTTCAGCTCTGTGAAGAATTCTTCAATGATATGTCATTGATTATCTCCTCCCCTCTGTTTTGACTATTATCTGCTTCTGGAAATCCTAAGAGAGGGGTGTTGATCTTCCAAGATGTTAACCTCTACATCTTTTAGTCTGTTTATTCCTCCCTATCCTGGGAGATTTTCTGATCTGTCCTTTCAAAATCAGTCTTTGGCTCTATTTATTCTAGTAGTTGTCCATACATTGCCTTTATTTTTGAGATCCTACTGCACTTCCTGAGAAAATGTTTAACTATTTGAACATCGCTTTGGTTCCCACTCTGAAAGGTTGGTATAGGAAGAATTCTTGTTCATGGACAAAGAACACAGCACACTGAGTTAAGTCAGAAAGAAACATTTTAGAGAGCGTTAAAAAAAATTCCTCTCTTATTTGGAGGTAGATGATGTTTTTAACTATAAAAGTCAACCAATCTCCCAATCAGATGTGAAATATAACCTAAAATGTAACCTCTTATCAATAAAAACTTCATACTTGGTGCATGCATACTTTTGGACAGTCAAATTTAAAATGTGTGTCCAGGCAACCACGATTCAACTGGCCACTGTGAGAGATACTGCCTATTCCTGTGGTTTAGGAGAAGGACAGTCATAGGAGGAAAACAAAACAGAACACACACTCTCACACGTGCCCATGCGCACACACAAAGTAATTTAGAGTCCTTGCTAAATTACTTTCCATGTAAAAAAATGTATTATCATCTCTTACTAGGAAACACTATCAGAAAACACTTTCCTCTTTCTTTTTACTGGACTCTAAAATACACTACACAAGGGGTTAGCTACAGCTCACGCATCAGCCACTCATCACTCACCTCCAACACCTGAAAGAGTCCAAAGACACTTGCATGCAAATTTGTTGCACTTTTCACTTTCTTAAATGACCCCATTTTAAAATGCATCCTGGGATTCTCTTATCTACATATTAGAATTTCTCATTCTGGAGTGCTGACTCACTTCATTAGGGAAAATGAAGCTTTCACTGGCGAATATGAAAACAGTCTTGATTTTCTGAATCATTTTCTCCCATTCACTCCGGATAATGCCACCCTAAAAACAGAACTCATGCAAAAGAGCAAACTGAAATCATCATCGGTGTACACCATAATCATTTATTTATATATTTTTAAATGCCTTACTTTTAATAGAAAAATAGCTTTAGAGCCCTCCATGATCTGTACCACAGCTAACTCAATTTGACAGTGGAAGATGCTATGCTGGTCTGTAACGGCAGAGAAAAAACACAGGCTTTAAGAGCAGATCTTCTGTATAGAAAATCAAAATTCCTTTTGCTTCATATTTTTTAGTACTATAAAAAAGGACAGGAAGCACTACTAATACTAGATTTTTTCAGTGCTTTCTGTTGCCCACTATAAACATTTAAATATGCTTTCATTTACGGCTTAGCTACAAGTTTTCTGTACAGAAAAAAAGTATTTCAGTTCTAATACGAATTGGGTTTATATGGAGTCCATCTAAACATTATTCACGAAATATTCTGAACTCATACAAAAATGGTATCTCAATGATCTGCAAAATGCTGAGGTTTCCTGTTTCCATAATTCTGCTATCAGACCAGGCAATGCGTTCATCTCTGGGTGGAAGTCTGCCTTTCAGGCATCATTAATGTTTTAGATTTTCATAAATTCTACTATGGCCAAACAGACCAAAAACCTGGACTCTGTAAAGTTCCTGAAGGAATTAAACAGCTACTAAATTTTATTTTTCCTTTTATAGTTTCATTTCCAAACAAAACTTCCAAATGAGAATAAAAATTGGGGTAACCCCTGGGTTGCTCAGTTGGTTAAGTGTCTGCCTTCGGCTCAGGTCATGATCCCAGAGTCCTGGGATTGAGCCCCACATGGAGCTCCTTGCTCATCGGGGAGCCTGCTTCGCCCTCTGCCTGCCCTCATCAAATAATGGAAACTTTTAGCTAAGAAATTAAAACTTTAGATTTAAGGGACGCCTGGGTGGCTCAGTCAGTTAAGCGGCTGCCTTCGGCCCGGGTCGTGATCCCAGAGTCCTGGGATCGAGTCCCGCATCGGGCTCCTTGCTCAGCGGGGAGCCTGCTTCTCTCTCTCTCTCCCTCTGCTTGTGCTCTCTCTGTCAAATAAATAAAATCTTTAAAAAAAAAAAACTTTAGATTTAAAGTAGAGAATGTTTGAAAAATGTTGTGATTTTGAGTAAGTCTTTTTCTTTTCTAAAAATTTTATTTTTAAGTAATCTCTACATCCACCACGGGGCTGGAACTCACAACTGCAAGATCAAGAGTTCCCATGCTCCACAGACTGAGCCAGCCAGGCACCCCATGATTTCCGAGTAAGTCTTATGACATTTCCGCATCCCTGTTGGCTAAATTAACATTAACTGATTAACATTCCTTCTATACCAACAAACCACGGGGGGCCTTATTCTTCAAGATCACAAAGGTGATTCATTCATGCTCATACTTTGCTTATGAATACTCCAAACTGTATGAAAAGTAACAGCTACATTTTCTTCAACTCTATACATGTAAGTTTAGTAGGAATGCAACCACAGAAGAAGCTATTTTACTAACTTAGCCATGTTTTCCTCCCCAGGAAATTCATTTGATTTTGGCAATAGTGATAATGAAATTATCTTCTAACTTCTTCATTTCTTTGTTTTTCATTTTGTTATTTCAGCATATTTGTACTCCAGTTTGTTCCCAAAAGTGTTTCAGAAAGCCTGCACCAAAATCACAAAAGATGCATTAAAACTATCCAGGGGGAGCCTGGAGTCAGTTGAGCGGCCAGCTCTTGATTTCGGCTCAGGTCAAGAGCTCAGGGTCCTGGGATCCAGCTCCCAGGTGGGCTCTGCACTCAGCGGGGACTCTGCTCAAGGATTCTCTCTTCCTCTCCCTCTGTCCCTATCCTCTCTCTCTTTCTACCAAATAAAGAAATCTTTCTAAAAATGTTTAAAAAAATAAATAATAATAAAAATATCCAGGATAAGGAAAATATAATTTAACTAGGAAACTAAGACCAAAAGCGTTCCCAAACTCAAAGACAGGATCTTAAGTTCAGCAAATATTTTCGTCTTTTCAGGAACTGGAATGTTGACTGTCACCAGACAATGTTTTCACTTCTTTTCTAGCTGCTAGGAAAGTCAGGGCTCAGGTTTACATTGAATTGTTATGGCTTTCTCTTTAGTCAAAAGAAATTTGTATATAATTTTTCTCTTCCCTTCCCCTTTACTACCTGGCTTCTGTCTTAGTCCTGTGGCATGACCCCGATCTTACTGTACCTGCAGTTTTACTGTAAGCTAGAAATGAGGAATCTAAACGGAGCACTCCCGTTTCCCAGGGTCACACCACAGCTGTGCAGTGCGGCAGGATGGCAGGAGCCACTCAGCACCCAGCAGAGGGTACGGACACAGCTGAGGTGCTGGGCAGGCCCAGGAGCCTGTACCCCTAACCTCAGGTCAGGGCCCCTCCTCCATCTCCCTCTTCCTGAAACAAGTAATGCAGAGTCCCCAGACTGGCATTACTCTTGCATTTTTACCAATATCACAATCTTAAAGTGATCTGAGTGTTTTGTTTTTCTTTTAAGATTTCTATTTATTTATTTGAGAGAAAGAGAGAGAGACAGAGCACAGCCCTGGTGACCGACGCCTAACCAAACTGTACCAGATTCCCATCCGAGGTAAAAAGGACTGAAACAGAGACAGTGAGAGACAGGAAAATGGTGGAGGAGTCACAACTATGGGAGCACTTTGAAGAATGAACAGGTCCACAAGTTCTGGCTTGCTACAAAGGAATTCCTGATATGAATAAAATATTCCAGAGCCCAGCTAACTAATGCCCCTTTTACTTAAGCTAGCCAGAGCTGGTTTCTAGTACTTTCAACACAAAGTCTCTTAATAAGAGAAGAGAGAAGTCAAGTGGCAGGAATATCTTGAGGCCTTGAATGTGGGATCACGGTGAGTCATTCCAGTCCAAACGCCAGAAGTTAGCTGTGGTTTTATGAGTTTAATGCAACAGAGGCTTTCCCTTTTGCTAAGCCTAGGGGATGTATCTTGACCACAGAGAAATATACCTTGTATTTCTTTTTTACCAAACTTCAAGTGTGTCAGACTGGAGCAGGGCAACTCTGGGATGACCCCAGTCACAGCCCACTCACTGTAAGATATGTTCAAACTTCCCTTCACCTCTCCTCTTCCCTTCTTTGGTTGAAATACCTTCTACGTTTTTGTAAGATGTCTCATTTAAATGAAGACTGGTGCCTCCTCCTATATTACAATCACTTTCTTAATTTATTTTATAAATCAAGGATTTTTGTCAATGAGAATTTTCTCTAGCCAGACATATGTATGTAAATTTACATACACCAAAGTCCTATCTGTTGAATTCATTACTGGGACCATGCTGTTAAAAAAATAAATAAGTAAAATAAATAATGGCCATCTCTCTCACCGATTACATTTGCTTCTCACAAGATCTATAATTTGTAAGAAAGGTTTACTCCAGGGAACTCGGTGGCCATGGAGCCTGGATGACCTGGGTCACATGAGAAGCAACCACTGAGATGGCACGGGAAAAAAAAAAAAAAAAAGCGCAATTCAAGAGATAATAAGGCCTGAGAAATTACCAAAAAATGAAATTAGAGAGTGGGAGGTGACAGCCAGGTTCCCTGCTTCACTTACCAATTTAGTATCCAAATGAGAAAAAATGAAAGGTAGAGTTTTGTCCATCCATCCACAGGATAACTGGGTGATAAGCTTTTGGCAAATGTAAGGGACCAGACTGAAGAGCAATCTTTTTTATTATGCAGGTAACAAATGGCTAAATAATTAGAGAATGAGAGTATTTCTCTTAATAACCTAAAGGATTTGGGTTCTTCACCTTAAGATCATGTCACCACCTGTGCCCAGTTTGAATTACAAACCAGTATAGCATCCTCATTTAAGGTGGAACATTAATATTGATGAGATATTCTGACCCAAGAGAGAAATAGGGTATGAAATCAAAGGAATTTATTTCCCAATTGCTTAAACACACACAGAGACAACAAATCAGGGTGAGGTGCTCATTTGGATGGGGACTAAAGTGGGTAAATAGGTACTTTTATTTCCTTCTGATAAAATTACTTTCCTGGGGGTGCCTGGGTGGCTCAGTCCTTAAGTGTCTGCCTTCAGCTCAGGTCATGATCCCAGGGTCCTGGGATCGAGCCCCGGATCGGGCTCCCTGCTCAGCGGGAAGCCTGCTTCTCCCTCTCCCACTCCCCCTACTTGTGTTCCCTCTCTCACTGTGTCTCTCTCTGTCAAATAAATAAATAAAATCTTAAAAAAAAAAAAAAAATTACTTTCCTGAAATTGGCACCCAGGGTGGTACCAGGCTCAGAATGGTTGAAATACCTCCTATGTTTTTGTAAGATTTCTCTTACACCACTCAATATGAACCACTCAGTAGGAACATGGCAAGAAGCTGGCAGCCACAAGCAAAGGGGAAAAGGCCAAGACCAAGACTCTAATTAGCTAGGAGGAGTGGAACTCATTGGACAAAACTCACAGATAGAGTGAAAAGAAGCTGATTCCCTGATAACCATGGTACTTGGCTCAAAAATATACATTTTCAGCTCACAAACCCTAGCCTATAGAATAATCCTCTTTACACACACTCCCCCCACCGAGAGAGAGAAAGAGAGAGAAAACACCAAAAAACTTAACATCATAAAGATATTCAAATATAATATATATAATATACAAATAAAGGAAAATAGAAAATTTTAACTATATAGAAATTTCTTGCTCAATGGTATTCTTTATATTGAATAAAGCTTATTAATATAAACTGTAGCCATGGAAATCCATTTATTATATTGAACTAGTCATTGCTCTAGTTATTTAAATCAGATTCTACCTGGAGTGTAAGTACATTTTTCTACTGGACCATCCAATTGAGTCTATCTGAGCAGCTGGGGTTCCCGTCATGGTAGAAAGGGCACTAATCCCAAGTATTAAGTTTTCCAAAGTATAGTCATTATCCTAAGTGGAGAAGTTCAATCGACACTTCACATTATTTCAGAACAAGTATAACTTACAAAGAGAGAATTGCTCATATTGCTATATATGCATTTGTTACAATCAAAGAAGTTTTGAAGCTCCCTATCTACAAATGAATTATATCAAATGCAAAAAGAATATCACTTCAAGGCACTTCATAATGTGCATTAATAGTACATCTGTGATTTTATCCAATCTCTACAACAGCCATATTAAGTTGCTATTTTTAGCATCCTCATTTTACAGATGTGGAAACTGAGGCACAGGGAGATGCCCAAAGGACACCATGTTCTGCCAAGTTCAAACACAATTTGCCAGAGTCCAACACTGACACTGTCAAATATGATTACAATACCTCAAACAGGGGTGAAGACATCTAAATTCCAATTCTTCAATTAAAATATTTTTTTAAAGATTCATTTATTATTTTAGAGAAAGAGCACAAGCGGGAGGGGCAGAGGAAGAGAGAATCCCAAGCAGACTCTATGCTGAGCATGGAGCCCGATGCGGGGCTCAATCTCACGACCCTGAGATCATGACTTGAGCTGAAACCAAGAGTCATTCGCTCAAACGACTGTGCCGCCACCCACACGCCCCGACAATTAGAAAATTTTTAAGAAGAAAAGAACATGTGGCATATTTCTTGGTTAGTTATAGATGTTAAAATACCCAACTACTAAATGGATTAACAAACCAAATGCTATTTGGCGAATAACTTCCTGCTCAGGCCCAAAGGTTCCAGTTATAACTCACTTGGATCTGATCTGAATTCAGGCTGTTACACCGCTTGCCCACTTGTGCTGTGTGACTCTGCACTGAGCCCCAGAGGAACCACACTGAAAAATTAGCTGATCAGTGTAACAAATTGCCAGACGCTGGGCTGAAGTCTGTGTGTGGTTCAGTGGGAAATAAAACCCAGGTAGTAGCAGGATCTGGATAATTACTGCCTGGACTGGGTAACTACTATGAGTAAGCGCTACCTCAGAACTATACTATGTCTTCACGAGCGATGGGAACATACCCTTTCCTGCTTTCACTGCCTCTCATCACCCAAATCCCTCCCACCGGGAAGATTCATTCTTTTGATATAAGGTTTGGGACTCAATTGAAATAGTTCATGGGGAGCGAGACTATGTCCTTTGAGAATAGATTTTGAAGTATAAGATTAGGACATTGAGCCACTGATGAGGTGTTTGTGGGTAAACTGTTTCACGTAACTGAAAAACCACCACAAGAAAGTGAGGCTGGGGTCAAGAAGACAAGAATTGATGACTTACCAGTTTTTCCTGACTGTTCCTGAGCACATCAACAAATCATGCTCTCTCACCAATGTAACAGACACAGGAAAAGTCTGGTCACAAAGCAGATGCTGGGCTCTGACACTCTGATTTTTGGATGATGAAAAGATTTCAGAAAACTTAAAAATCTTCTTGTCTCATCTAAAAATTGTCCTTCTTTCCAACTCAAACCTTCTCTGAACACAGAAACAATATTTTAAGGTAAGTAATTTTGGCCCAATCAGCGTACATAAACGAATTTATCTAAGTCTGGAAACTCAGCTTCATTTCAGCTCTAAGTGCATGCTTTCCCAGCTTCACAAAGATTGGCTACCCTGCATGGTTCCCCTGATAAAGCTTAGCCGGGCTCATCTTTTCCAACAGCAATTACTGATCAGCATTTAAATACTTATTTTCCAAAATCAAAGCTGTTCCAGTGGTGCCCAATACTCATGTTCTCCACCTTCCATGATCACCGGGCCGCTGGGCTCTGAAACCCTGCAGAGCCATCTCTGCCACTCCAAGAATGAGGAAACCACCCACCTGATTCATGGTGTTGTCCTGAGGATCAACTGAGACTGTGAACCAGATGTGAAAATTGTGAAGGAGAATAAAAACATAGGATGATACTGGTGTTACTGTTACTCAGTATTCCACATAAAATGTGGAATAGACATGAAATTAACACAAAATTTATTTCTAGGTTTGAATTCATGGAAAAGTACCCAGCATGGACTTTACATAGTCACTTAAATTTTGTCTTTAATTTCCTCAATGCACTGGAGAAAATATTTCAGAAAAAAATAGGTCTTATAAAAATCTTGATGTCAAGGCAGGTTTGGGAATCATTGTGCAGCATGATAAACAGTTTTACCTAAAGCAACATCAAAAATACACCTGCTCTTTCACCTTAAAAAAAGATGTGTGTGTGTGTGTGTGTACATGTATGCATTTATTTCCAAAACTAGCTTTCCTTATCAGTTAATAACATAGGATCGCACTAAGTCTACTGCCCTTACTTTTCATTACAATATCTGCTTTGGCAACTGTTTCTTAGATATGATATTCTATGAACTCTCAAGTTATTTCCCCCTCAGATAAGGGATCTTGTTCTTTCTATATTAAACTTTGTCTCCTTTCTGCTGAGAGCAGGTCCCCCGGGTATTCATGTCTGCTCCATGTTAGCTCAATTTCACACTGAGTCACCTTTGGCCGATGCATTCTGGAATCTGTTAATAATTTTAAGCGCTTACAGGATAAATTCAAAGTGTATTCCTTTCCCTCCTCCTTTTTCTTCATTCTCCTATCAACTCTGCTTTCCTCTATTTTGATACATACCTGCAAAACTATCTCAAAAATCTTAAGAAATCTAAAATGGAAAACCGGACTTCTCTATATTTGTATGTTCCTCCTTACAGATCCCCCAGTCTAATAATACTCTCTTCTCTACAACTTCGGTGGCCCTATCTAATCTACCCTCACTCTGGGTCTACCGCCACTCCTCTGAAATTTCATTTTCATAGTCCAGCACTCACATCTTCAACTGTTTCTTGACAAATTTGGCTGTCACAATATATCTACTTAAAAGCAACTAAGCTCAGAACACTATTTTTAGTGACTGCAAAACTACAGAACACAAAACAGACAATTTTTCACAGAAGCTAGGTATAAAGATATAAAGACAGATAATGTCCACACTTCATAAGAGAATATTTCAAAAAATAAAGCTTCACCAGACCAAACAAGTTTACAGAAAACCAGTAAGACATCATTACATTAAATAGTACCTACAATATTCCAAAAGCTGCACAGTGATAACATCAGAAATAGTCAATCTCTTAATCTCAGGAAACAAACTGAGGGTTGCTGGAGTGGAGGAGGGTGAGGGGATGGGGTGGCTGGGTGAGGGACAGTGGGGAGGGCATGTGCTATGGTGAGCACTGTGAATTGTGTAAGACTGATGAATCACAGACCTGTACCCCTGAAACAAAGAATACACTATATATTAATAATAAAAAAATAAAGAAATAGTCAATCAACTTATAACACTGACAAAATGGTAGCAAACTCATGTGTTTCTTGAGTTGGAAATTAAATTACAATTGAAGTTCCTTTCCATAAAGCTGTTTTCATGCACTTAGAATTCTACCAACCAAAACAAGAAAAAATAAAATTGATAGACACTTTTAAAGATGATTATAACACTTTGGACTGTAAATACTACTCCCCTAAATCAAACTTTTAAAAGGCAGCCACCTGACACCAAAAGCAATGGCAGCAAAAGCAAAAATAAACAAGTGGGACTACACCAAACCACGCTTCTGCACACAAAAAGGAAACCATCAATAAAATGAAAAGGCAACCTACTGAATGGGAGAAAATATCTACAAATCATATAATTGATAGGCAGTTAATATCCGAAATATATAAAGAACACATATAACTCAAGAGTGTGCATGCATGCACGTGCACACATGCACACACACACACACACACACACAAAGAGCAAAGACCCGAACAGACATTTTCCAGAGAAGACATACGGGTGGTCAACAGATACATGAAAAGGTGCTCAACATCACTAATCATTAGGAAAATGCAAATCAAAACCACAATGAGCTATCACCTCACACCTGTGAGCGTAGTTAACAGAATGGGTATTATCAAAAAGACAAAAATAATAAGTGTTGGTGAGGATATGGAGAAAAGGAAACTCTTGTGCACTGTTGGTGGGAATGTAAATTGGTGTGGCACTATGGAAAACAATAGGGAGATTCCTCAAAAATTAAAAAGAAAACTATTATAGGATCCAGCAATTCCACTTCTGGGTATTTATTTGAAGAAAACAAAACACTAACTGGAAAAGATATCTGCACCTGCAAGTTCACTGCAGCATTATTTACAGTAGCCATGATATGGAAACAACATAAATGTCCATCAATGGATGAATGGATAAAGAAAATCTGATACACACACACACACATATACACACACAATACACACACACACTGAGGAATATTATTCAGCCATAAAACCAACAATCTTTCCACTTGCAACAAGCTGGATGGTCCTTGAGGGCATTATGCTAAGTGAAAGAAAGACAAATACTGTATGATCTCACTTTTTTGTGAAATCCAAAACAAAAACAAAAACCCAAGCTCAGAGATACAAAGAACAGATTGGTAGTTGCCAAAGGCAGAAGTTGGGGGGTGAGGGGGGCAGGCGCGAAATGGGTGACACAGGTCAAAAGATACAAACTTCCAGTACTAAAATAAGTAAGTCCTGGTGATATAATGTATGGCATATAATGTATAGCACAAGAGATTATAGTTAATAATAGTGTATTGCATGCATATTTGAAAGTTGCTAACAGAATGGATCTTAAAAGTTCTCATCACAGGAAAAAAAAATTTGTGACTATATATGGTGCCAGACGTTAATGAACTTACATTGTGGTGATCATTTCACAATACATTCAAATATCGAATCTTATGTTGTACACCTAAAACTAATATAATGTTATATATCATTTATACCTTAATAAAAAAGCAGCCCTGTTTCAGTGGATAGTTAATAGATTTACAAGACCAATAACCTAGGATGAAAGCCTAAGACCTGACTACCGTAAGCTCTTCTAGAAATTAAATACACCCTATGCATAGATTTTTAAGTTTGTTTCAGATGTGATTTCTATTTTTTAAATTTTTTTAAAGATTTTATTTATTTACTTAAGAGAGAGACATAAATAGTGACAGAGACCATGAGTGGGAAAGAGAGGGAGAAGCAGACTCCTCGCTGAGCAGGGAGCCCAACGTGGGGCTTGATCCCAGTACCCTGGGATCATGACCTGAGCCGAAGGCAGACGCTAACCAACTGAGCCACCCAGGTGCCCCTCAGATGTGATTTCTTAAAAGAAAAAAAATTCAATTGGTAGAACCAAAACAGATATGAGTGGGGAGTAGTCTATTTGAGTTGGACATAAGGATTGTGTTGGCTGGATTTGGATTTTGGGGGTGGGGTGCGGGGGCTTCACAAGGGAACAATTTTTTCTGATAATGAAAAGCAACCAAGCTGATATCAAATGGTAGTATCTTCCCTGAGATATTGTACAGGTAAGTTGTAGATATAAAATACCTTCAACAAAATGTTATCATTTTGTGACTGGAGCTCATCTCAAGTGCAACAACCTCTGGCTGGCATCCCTAAGCAGGTCCCTCAAACGGTGTGCTATTTCAGTTGACTCTCAATGGCTCATCCTTCTGTTCCCAATTCTCTACCCTACTGAAGGACTGATAAACATATCATATATATTAATATCAAAAGATATCACTTGGGGCGAGTGGCGTAGTCGGTTAAGAGTCTGCCTTCAGCTCAGGTCATGATCTTGGTGTCCTGGGATCGAGCCCCACATCGGGCTCCCCGCTCAGTGGGGAGTCTGCTTCTCCCTCTGTCCTCTGTCCCTCCCCCCTGCTCATGCTGGCTCACTCTCTCTCACTCTCAAATAAATAAAATATTAAAAAAAATAGATAACGCTTATGCAGTATCTGCTAAGTGCCAGGCACAGCTGCAGGTAACAGTTATCAGGCAGGAACTATTGCTATACCCATTTTTTCAGATAAAAAAACTGAAGGACAGAGAGATGCGCAACTTGCCAAGGTCACACAGTGGTATGAACAAATCATGTATCTAACTACACTGACCCTAAAATATAATGAAATAGATTTATTCTCTGTTAAAGATTTCTGTTTACTTCTGCTCCAAGTAGCACATTCTATTCATTTTAGAGTCATTCCCTTTACTTAAAGCAGCCTTCTTTTCAGATCCATTTATACCAAGATTTTACTTCAAATATTAAACTCATCACTGGGTACAAAGCACCTGGTTTTCATGAGGCCTGCCTTGGTTACTGTATGGAATGCAGCATATATGAGGTGGAGGCATCTTTTATAAAGGAAACAAGTACAAATTTCCCAAAAGTTACTGAATTTGTGGATTTCAGTACAGACTGTGTCTGAAATAGGCATATTCATACATGACTTATAAATCATTTAAGTATACACTAGCAGAACAAAGCCTATTAATCTATAGTAAATAAACACACATAGTTCTATTACAATACATAGAAGTCATCAAGCAGACAATATTTTTTTCATTAAACCCTGAATCATTGTGACCTGCCAACAGCGTGAAATAAATTAATGTTTAATATTTAATACCATGTGATGGCAATACTAACCCAAATGTGTGTTTTAAATTTTATGTTATTTGACATTTCAATTTTAACTGAAAAGTACTGCTAAAGGCTTGAAAATATGTGCCTGACAATAGCAGTTTAAATTTAATAAATATCTCTGGCTTTTTAATGTCACCATATAGTCACACCATTTTACCCTTTAATGATGATTTGATTCCAATTTCAGAAAATGGGAGGAGGGGTATTAAAGATAGGGTCATCTTCAAAGACATTCAAAAAATATATAGGAAGGTCATCAATATGATCTATGGGATTTAAACAATTATATACGAAATGATTGGCTGAGAGATCAAAATTTTTGAATGATAAACTCTGAAAATAGATAAAGCACAAAATACATTATTAAGATATGGATTGACCTTAGTAAGTAAAAAGACAGGTTTGCATCTAATACAATTCACACTAGCAATTTTTCACAAAAACAGCGATAGGGACCAAAACAAATCAGTTCACTGTTTGCTGGAAGGAAAAACAGATCATTTTCTCTTCCTGTTGGAGAGAGAGAAAAAAAAAACGGTCTTTAAAATGAGTGGCATCTGTAGGGAGAGACACAAACAGGAGCCTACGTCAAATATACATCATATCCCGTTGCTATCTCACTCAGATTCATGTCTGTCAATTTTCAATTAGGAGAGAAAAAATGCAATAAATCTGTTTATAGGAACCACATTGTTTGTAGAAGTGAGTGAAAAATTAGCTGTTGAAATTTCAATACTTATCCATCTCCTGTATTCACAGTTTTATCCCATAATAGAATTCTGCTGCCTCTGCTCATTCCCATGTTCTCGAGCTACTACAGAGGGCATCTAAATGTAAAACGACTTGATGGGATTAAGCAATAGTGTATGAACTCACAGAACAAAAGAAGAATGAGATAGGAGTGCAGAAGCTGGGGAGTGTCTGGGTGTGTTTGTACATGTGTGTTTTCTTCTTAAGAGTCCAAAAACCCTTTGGATTATCACTGAAGCCCAGACAGAATTTGAAAGCAAATACAGGGACATAACAAGTGAAGTCCAACCTCACAGCACAGAGAATCACCAGTCCTAAACCTTAACACTCCTTGAGAATAGGGATACTGTGTTACTTAGTTTACACTCTGTGACTACCAATGATTAACTATCTAATATGAGCCAGACACAGTCTGGGGCATATTCCCATATTTTAACTCATTTAATCTTGACAACATCCCTCTGATGTAGATTTTATTACCCTTTATTTCAGATGAAGAAACAAACTTGGAGACAATAACCAATTTGCCCGGTTTAAATAGACCACAATTGCAACCATTAACCCCACAATAGAAAATAATAATTTCCTATTATTAGGAAATAATAAGTATTTCCTAAGGTTTTTGGGGTTTTTTTTAAGGATTTTATTTGAGAGAGAGAGCAGGGTGAGGCGCAGAGGGAGTAGCAGATCCCCCTGTGTGCAGGGAGCCAGATACGGGACTCGATCCCAGGACCCCGGGATCATGACCTGAGCCAAAGGCAGATGATTAACAGACTGAGCCACCCAGGCAGCCTTCTAAGTGTTTTCTGTAAGCTCCAGGTCCTGTGCTCAGCACAGTGTCCACTCTACATGTCTATTTCTCTTTACTGCACACATAGCCACTCCCTGACTCCAGCACACTGCCAAGTCCATAGGAGGTTCTCAGTGAAGGGTCACTGAACTGTTTGCTTAATTATTTGTCCCCACAGAACATTTAAATAGATATCTGGCCCCCAGATTATATTATCTTGAAACATCTTACGATTCAGTGCTAAGATATATTTTTTAAATTATTTTTAAAAAGGTAACTTATTTCACGGATTATAGGCATCCAGGAAGCCCACATCAGGTGGCAAATACCTACACTTCAAAGTAATACAATCACAGAGAGGAAGTGTGCAGAATGGTATGTGCATCATGCATATTTCACTCAACTAGTGTATAAATAAACCACCACACAGAATCTAATTATTTCAAGACTATATGATTGGAATACTCATTCAACTACAAACATCACACGGGTATGGTCTTCTAATGATTTTTCACAGACTCAGGGTATAATGCATAGTGTATGCCAAAAATGCAACATAAAGAAGCTACGTAATGTAAAGATTAATGCACGGAGGGGCACCTGTGTGGCTCAGTAGGTTGGGCATCCCACTCTTGATTTTGGCTCAGGTCATGATCTCAGGGTCCTGGGATTGAGCCCAGCCTCAGGCTCCCTGCTCAGGCTCCCTCCTTCTTGCTCTGCCCCTCCCCTTGCGTGCTCTCCCTCTCCCTGCCACCCTCCCTCCCTCTATCTCTCTCTCTAATAAAATGTTTAAAAAAAGATTAATGCATGGATTACTTTGTGGTCAGACACACAGAGGAGTTTGGATGCCACCTCTGCCATTTCTAAATTGCCTCATTTTAGGGAAGTTACTTCACTTCTCCAACCTTCACTTCCTATGTTGTAAAATGCATTTATAATTACAATCACTTCTAGTGCACACATCAGAGATTATTGTGAGGAGGAAATAACATGAGGTATGTAAAATATTTAGCACATGCCCAGGTCACCACTAGGGCTCATTAAATGTCAGCTTTGTGTTGGAGGAGGAAGTAGGAAAGCTGGGAAATAAATTTTCTGGTAGGCATGGGGTACAGCAGGTGAGACACTGATCACCTTCTCTCTATTCGCTAACCTTTAAAGCTTCTCAGTATGCAGCAAAATGCCTGCCCCTGAGTCAGTAGATCTCCATAATGTGCAATACCAGAAAAATCACCTTATTTGTTTATCTTAACAACATTCTCCTTAACACTCACAAACACACACACACACACACATATACACTTTTTTACTATCATTCAAGCTAACTGCTGATGATATAATAATAAAAATGGGAAAATTACTAAGTTCCTTCTATACAATTCTATACTCCCTCAATGAATTATGCCTTTTCCTTCTAAAAAGAAAACACCAATTTCTTCCAAAGGCATGAGCAAACCCAAAATGTAGTGATAAATCTAAACATTTTTTAAAAATGCTTCAGAACAAGTCAAGATACAGACTCTCAACTCTAGAGAACAAACTGATGGTCACCAGAGGGGAAGGGGTTGGGGGATGGGCGAAATAGGTGATGGGGATTAAGGAGTGCACCTGTCCTGATGAGCACCCGGGTGCTGCATAAAGTGTGGAACCACTAGATTGTACACCTGAAACTAATACAACACTGTATGTTAACTATACTGGAATTAAAATTTCTTTTAAAACTTATACGTAGAAACATTAGAGACAAAAATAAAAATATTAAAAAGTCTCAGGAAAAGAAATTACATTAACCATTTATTCGTATCTTAAATGAAAAATGCATAAGACTGTAACTGACTAACATAATTACACTCCTTCTTGCAAGGTGGTGCATAACTAATCTTTTATCTCCAAATTACTTTCAGCCAAGCTAAATACTTACCTGTAAGATGCCTATATAACCAATGGATCTATCAAACTTTTAATTTCTGAGTCTTAGCCAAAAAACCATTATTACCCCAATAGAACAGAAATAAATGTTTTATTTGTTTGTTTTTTAACTTTATAACCTACATATAGATAAGAGGGAATTTAGGATTAAAATACGGGCTTCAAGGGAAGACAAATCGATGGAAACTTTTCCTTCAAAAGATTTTATTTATTTGAGAGCGAGAACACATGAGAGAGCATGAGTGGAGGGAAGGGCAGACGCAGAGAAAGAATCGTAAGCAGACTCTGCGCTGAGCGTGCTGCCCTACCTGGGGCTTGATCTCATGACCCTGAGATCATGACCTGAGCTGAAATCAAGAGTCCAACCGCTAACCTACTGAGGCACCCAGGCACTCTGAAACTTTTCCTTTTAGAAATGAAGTCTATTTTACCCAAACCAATAGCTCTTATTTGATTCTATCCCTTGAATACTCATCCCCTTTTTTAATAGTATATCAATTGTTCTCAATACAATAATTCAATACACCCAGGGCCCATTTTCAGTATCCTTCTGAGCAAGCTATAGTAGACTGGAACAAAGCAAAAGCTACCTGTTTAAAACTTTGCCAGACCCAGCGCAAATGCTAGGTCTCGAAAGCCCGGAACAGTTAGTTAGTAGTCAGACATGTGCACATCCAGCTCAATATGTGGTTGTAAAGACTAGCAAAATGGACACATGAGCTGTGGCAGGTGCCGGGAGGGCAGGAGGGCAAGGAGACCCATCCGCAGGATAATCCTTGAACACTGGCAACTGCTCTGAGGTCGTCCAAAAGAAGATCAAGCAGTTAAAAAAGAAATCGAACACCCCCTCCAACCTCTCGTTCACGCTGCCAGAGGGGAGGCACAGCTCCCACCAGGTTATTCTCCTGTACAAAAGGTCGCTCCTTCACCTGTGGTTCCCGGATTTTCCAACCTTGCTTCAGGAAGAAACCCCCACGGTTCTGCAGAGGTGCTGAGGTGATGATAATGAAAGACAGAGAGCAGGTGGGAATCCAGTGTCGCTATCAACCAAAACAACTCCATTTCTATCTTTCTTATACTCTGGGGTTTGGGTGAAACACCAAGAGAAGAAAACTCTGCTGGTAAATAAGAACTGAAAATGGCTGTCCTGACACAAAGGGCTCTATCTTCTCCAGCTGCTCAACAGGACGTTGTAACCAGATGCTACAGTACCTTTCAAAACATACACGGGCCACTCCCATCAATACAGCTGGGCTCTGCAAGTTCCTTGTGCATCTTCATTGCAACCATTAACCCCAGCCTAAGAAATGTCGCTTTGCTTGCCTTCATGCACTTCATTCAATATATTCTACACAATTTCTGTGGACAAAATCCTTTGTGAAATTAGAGGTGTTCCTACCTTTGAGTAGCTTTCAGTTTAGTGCATAAGAAAACAGACAAAACAATGCCCACAATATAAATCAAAATAAAATCAACATTAAAGAGAACGCCAAACACCCAAAACTTCAGGAGGAAAACAGGGGAAAAGCTATTTTTTCCAGTGGAATCAGAAAAGGCAAGGATGTTGGAGCTGGATCTTGATGAATGTGGGTGGAGAATATAGTGGAAAGTCAAGTCCCTATGGCATAAATATACAAAAGTAAAAACATGCCAGAGTCCCTGGCACACTCTGGAGATGGACGAGCAGGTACGTGGCTGGAGTAAATGGAGCACTGTAGTACACTCTTCTGGAAGAAATCCCTGGGCCCACGTCGTTGAAGATTTAGAATGCTTCGATAAAGATAACCCCTAACTTGACAGAGCACTTCACAGTTTATAAAACAGTAATTTAAAACATAAAGATATAATAATTGTAAAACAATTTTTAAATAATTTCCATCAATCATCACAACAATCCTATCAAGTTAGTAAGTTAGTTAGTTATTCAGGGCAGGGGAAGAAGGAGAGGAACAGAATCCTCAAGCAGACTCCATGTACCAGAGTGGAGACCAACGTGGGGCTCGATGCCATGACCCTGAGATCATGACCTGAGCTGAAATCAAGAGTCGGACGCTTAACCGACCGAGCCACCCAGGTGCCCCACAACCCTACCAAGTTGAGCAGGGCAAAGATTATCAAGCTCATATGACAGATGAAGAAAATGAGGTAAATGAAAACATTAATATGTATTAAACACCCACTATGTACTCAGGCCTTTGCAAGGTGACTAGCAAATATTATGACCCTTGAGATTAAGAATGAGCATCACCCCAACCTTACAATTAGGAAAATAAGCTCAGAGAGGTTGAGAAGCATGTCCAGAGACATGTGATCAGTAGTGGCAGATTCAGGACTGGACCCAGATTACGCTTCCAAATCATGCTCTGCCCTGACAAAACAGTGTCCTTTGTATTGTGGAGGCAAAAGGAGGGGGGCAATTTTTAGAGCCTTTGAGAGCACTTACAAGATCTGAACTGTTTTTAAAAGGGACTCTTAGCAGATTACCAAAGGAATCCAGATGAGACGCCTGGACTGGAAATAAAGCAGATTGTTAGGATGATGCAGCCGATGAATGTGAGCGTGAGCCACAGACTAGAAATGACCCCACAAAGCTGGACCCCAGGCAGAAATGCAAATTATATCCAACTCCCATGACTCTGTCATAGGATCTTATCATGAGCCTCTTCTGGACTCTCACTATCCTCCTCGTGACGACCACACTGTGAAGCACTTACCAGATTTCATCAAACCTAAATGCCACTGATGGTAAGACGCACCCTTATTTACGCACCACGAAGAAAAAACAGTGTTAACCTAGAACATGCCGTTGACTTTAAAACACACACTGACTTCAGGGGCGCCTGGGTGGCTCAGTCGTTAAGCATCTGCCTTCGGCTCAGGTCATGATCTCAGGGTCCTGGGATCAAGTCCCGCATGGGGCTCCCTGTTCAGCGGGAAGCCTGCTTCTCCCTCTCCCACTCCCCCTGCTCGTGTTCCCTCTCTCTCTATGTCTCTCTCTGTCAAATAAATAAATAAATAAATAAAATCTTTAAAAAAAACAAACACATGTTAAAACAGACGTTAAAAAATGTGAAAAAGAAATCTGTAATTGGAATTGATGAAATATGGTAACATTTGTATTTTTTTCAATATGATTTTATTCTCACCCTCAACAAGATACTAAGACCTGGTCTTTCAAGGAACAACTGTTTAATGCCATGGCCTCCAACGTAATGCAGGGCAGTATAATTCATCATTCCAAGGATGCATGCACTGTCTTCCCAGACTAAGCACTTGCAGTCTGGACCCAATCCTTCTCTGTCCCAAACTTAAAGGAATTCTTAAATTCCTGACATCTAACATCTAGCTGGCTACTCGACTACATTACCTGCTAGTGACTGCTGTAAACAAGAAAGTGAAATAAGCATTTGCCAAGAAAGATGATGGTGGGGGTACTGCTAGCAGTGATGACAAATGTTATTTACCAAGTATTTACTATGTTCTACACGCTTTACATGGATGTTGACACTTCATTCTCGTGATTCTACAATGCATATGTTACCAGCAATCTTATCAAACAAAATCAGCTTCCAACTGATAATTTGGAAGAAATGAAAACCTAGAGGAGAGTGAGTTTTATTATTTTATTACTTTTTTAAAGATTTATTTATTTATTTTAGAGAAAGAGAGACAGAAAGAGAGCAGGGGGAGGGCCTGAGGAAGAGAGAATCTCAAGCAGACTCCCACTGAGCATGGAGCCCTACATGGGGCTCTATCTCATGACCCTGAGATCACCACCTGAGCCGAAATCAAGAGTTGGATGCTTAACTGATTGAGTCACCCAAGAGCCCTTGAGAGTGAGTTTTAAATCAAAGATCCCTAGGAGGAGAAATATGCCTAAGAAATAATCCTGCTAACTTTTGTTTTTCCGTGATTTTGTGAAACATTAATTTAACCCCTGTTAACTGCTCTTGGACAGTTCTTTGGATCAAACTGAGGCACCTGGTCAGTAATATATTTATTTTTAATTTTTTAGAATAAATTTTTGTGTCATGAATATGAGCCAGCAGGAAGAAACAAAGCCATGGAGAACCTGCAGTCCTTATTCCTAAAAAAAACACATCTTAGATTGAGTGGCTCAGTTGGTTAAGCATCAGGTTTCAACTCAGGTCATGATCACAGGGTCATGAGATTGAGCCCCGCATCGGGCTCCACACTCAGTAGGGACTCTGCTTGAGATTCTCTTTTCCTCGCCTTCTGCCCCTCCCCCTCACGTTCTCTCTCAAATAAATAAATAAATAAATCTTAACAAACAAACAAACAAACAAACACATCTTTCAGGGATGATAGGTCTTGGGATATGTGCATGTCAGCAAGCCTTAATATAAACATGAAACAACAATGAAAAGCCAGCAAATCAGCAGGAGGAATAAACATGTCAGAAACATGGTGGTCTTCAGTGGCCGTCACATATCTTCACAAATGAGCTATCGTCCAGCTTAAATAAGCCTTCTCCCATGGGGACATCTCAGTGAACCCAGGGTCAACAGAAAATACTCCCACAGTGCTTGCCTTTTTAAGTAGGATTATGTGGAAGTACCTGAAAATTACTCCCATTTGGGAGAAATACTCCCAAAGGTATTGGGTTTGAGAATCTTCTGTCCTGGATTAGCCAGTCTCACAAATGTTAACATTCAGGGTCCACATATTTGCTATTTATAAAAAAGCACATGCAACTGACTACCTCCTTAGAATTTTGAGCTTGTTCCTCAAGACACCACAAACTTTTTGAAGTCCTTCTGTGCGCTGAAAATCTCATTTCCGCAGGGGATCATAAAGGGGAGCCCCCTTTAACAACTGTTCCATTTCAGTCCATTTATAACAGGCATCTGATCAACTTTCTGCTCACCATATATCAAAGCTTATGATCCCTAAAAAAAACTCAGCTTTTTTTTTTTTTTTTTAAAGGGCAGGGCAAGACCTCTACCAGGGATGCCAGGCCCTTCCCTTCCCACACATGTTCTCTTTTCTGTCAGGCAACTTTACGTTCATCCTGCAAGGACCAGTGCAAATGTCATTTCCAAACCATCCTAACAGAATTAACGGTTCCTGCCTCTACATCTGCAAACTATCTTGCTCACGCTACTATTGGAAAACTAATTTGTTATAGTAAACTGTTTGTATGCCACATAATGAAGTCTATGAAGACAGAAAACATCACTTATTCATCGGTGTATGTCCAAAAAGGACCTGACACAGGGCAGTTATTCCATAAATTTTTGTTAAATAATTTTAATAACGTGACTCAAAATCTTTACTAACAATTTTATTTCATGTAAGGAAAATATTAGTCTTTGAAATAGTAATGAGAAAAATAAAATATCCTTTAAAATGAAAACTCAAACTGGAGTAAAATCCCAACTAAACAATATAAATTACAGAAAATAATATTTTCCTTTTCTCATTCATTTTCTATGGTTTCTTAATTCTCTTCTATTAAACGACTCTTGGGGGAATTTTATTTATAAATAGTAATATCCAATTTTATGAATCTGAGAAATGTCCTGCCCCAAAGTAACAGAAATAGGTATTTAGTGCTAAATAATACAAAACTCACTGTGCAACTTTTTATCAGACTATTTGCCTGTCTTTTCAAGACAGAAGAGAAAAATATTAAAATAAATTTGCAGAGCCTAAATACAAACCAGGCTAGAGATTACTGAGTATATGCTTGGCCAAAGGGAGGAGATGGACCACGATTATAAATATACCTAGATAATTCACAAAGCTAATAATCATGAATTAATATATGAACTGAAGCTGATGAACTGAAATTTTATCAGTTGATAAAATAGCTGTAAATCTATATTCTAGACCCACTTCCGCAAATAGAAAAAATGTTTTATGTTATTTGATTATTTCCAGTCCATAGGCAAATCCCAAAAGCATCAGATGAACAATGCTTTGGGGAAACATTTTCAAATTTTCATTGAGCATACCCCTGTACTTCTCAAATGCCAGCAAAATGTTCCTGATGGACAGGAGCAGAGAGCTCTTGTCAAAGAACTCGCTGTTTACATGAGAAAGCCTCCTTTTCTGTCTGTGGAAATCTCCCTCACTCTTTAAGAGCTCCATGGGCACCTGGGTGGCGCAGTGGGTTAGCATCGGACTCTTGTTTCTGCTCAGGTCTTGGTCTTGGGGTCCTGAGATCCAGCCCAGTGTTGAGCCTCGCACTCAGCACAGAGTCTGCTTGGGACTGTTTCTTGCTCTCCCTCTGCCCCCACCCCCTGCTCTCTCTCTCTTTCTCTCTAAAATGAATAAGTAAATCTTTAAAAAAACAAAAAACAAAAAAGAACCAGCACCGACATCACAAGTTTTTAAGTCATCCCTAATTCTCCTCACTATCCAACCAGAAATTACGTCCATACATCCTCAGACCACTTTTTTTCTCTATCTCTTACAACCTTTGAGATATTCTTCTGGGAATGTAACCCCAAGGCAGGGACTGCATGTTACGCAGCTGAACACAGAGTTGCACACTCAACAATACTTGCTGAATTGAAAGTAAGCTTTCAGTCAAGTTCAATTCTGGCTCCTCAGTTAAACAAACTATATCCCCAGACCAAGCCCAAGGTCCCTCTTCTTTGTTCTGTCTGCCCCTAAAAAAGTAAGGTCCTTTCTGTCTTCCCCTGTGAACAAGAGAGAGAATAGGCCTCATATATTCACCATTCCCCAGGTATGAGGTTATATAACATGACACACACTCAGATTTCTCTCCAGATACCTCTGAGTTTTTGAAGCTTCTCTTTCTCTATCATTTCTCATGTATTTTATCAAAGAATCAATTATCAATTGAGAATCATATCACTGTTAATAAAATGGTCCAAATTCTAATTAATACCACCATTAATGTAATAACTCGGTTAATCTGAAGTAGCTGAAGAACAAAAATTTACAAATTCTCTTTACTAAATTAGAATCGATACAAAAAACTATGTTGTCAATTAATAAAATCTTCCCTTGGCCCATGCTGCTACATCCCAGTAATCCCACTAAATCCCACTGTGTACCAATCTAAAGCACACCCCGGAGGCCCAGGGTTAAGTCCTAGCTCTTTCCAGAAGCCTCCCAGTTCCCTCTCTTTGCTCTTTGACTGATTTCACCCTTTCCAGATCTTCCACTCTACTTAGTAGGTATACTTAATAATGAGACAATAGCCCATATTAACAACTCAATAAATATTAAATTAAATGACTTCTATGTTATCACTATAAGACTTGAATTGTCTTAATATTGTGATGTTAATATTATATTCTTATTTTCTAGATCGAGACACTGATGCTCAGAAGTTAAGTAATTGGTAGCAAGTGATGGAGGCAGAATTGCAATCCAGGTCTGTCTCCTTTATAAATTCATCTTCTTTCTCCCATAGCACAGTATGACTCTTGAATTTATTCTGTCAAGTATTATTCTTGAATGACTCTAACAGTGTTGGCTTACCATTTCTAGTTCATTACTTGTAAAATTTAATTCTGACCTGAGCATAGAGCAGGAAGGCAAAGCTGAGAACCGGTTCTCTGAATGGCCAGAGGTGTTTTTATGTTGTGCTCCCATGGGACCTGCTGGACTCCCAGACTGCCTGTATCTGTAGTAAGGTATTTAAGGGTTTACAGGCTAGTCAACAAATCTGGGTAGATTTGGACTGGATGGAAGGGCTCTCAGCTTGAACTGGTGAAAATTGGGAGTTAAAGAATTTTGTAAAAGTCAACATATTGCTTTCAATTATATACAGTAATTTAGCTATTTTTTTATTTTACTTTTTAAAGTAACTCTATTTTATTTTATTTTGAGTATAGCTGATACACAATGTCACATTAGTTTCAGGTGTACAACACAATGATTCCGCAACTCTACAAATTATGCTGTTTGCCACAAGTGTAGCTACCATCTGTCCCGATACATCACTCTTACAATATCATTGACTGTATTCCTGTGCTGTCCCTTTTATTCCCATGATTTATTCATTCCATAACGGGAAGGCTGTAATTCCTCTTCCCTTCACCCATTTTGCCCAACCCCCCAAACCCCTCCCCTCTGGCAACCATCAGTTTATTTACTATATTTATAGATCTGACTCTGCTTTTTGTGTGTTTATTCATTTGGGTTTGGTTTTTTTTTTTTACTTGCTACATTTTAATGTATGTAGAGTCTGTAGTAATGGCCCCTTTTTCTTTTTTTTTTAATTTTATTATGTTATGTTAATCACCACACATTACATCATTAGTTTTTGATGTAGTGTTCCATGATTCATTGTTTGCGTATAACACCCAGTGCTCCATTCAATACGTGCCTCTTTAATACCCATCACCAGGCTAACCCATCCCCCACCCCCCTCCCCTCTAGAACCCTCAGTTTGTTTCTCAGAGTCCATAGTCTCTCATGGCTTGTCTCCCCCTCTGCTTTCCCTGGTTGTTTTTAAGATTCCACTTATGAGTGAAATCATATAGTATTAGTCTTTTTTAGTCTGACTTACTACATTTACCATAATACCCTCTGGGTCCATCCATGTTGTCTCATTATAGCACAATCTCATCCTTTTTTATGTGTAAGTAATATTCCAATGCATTTGTGTTTGTATGTATACATATACATATATATATATACACACACACACATATACACATATATACATACACACACACCATATCTTCCTTATCCAATTGTCTGTTGATGGACACTTAAATTGCTTCCATATCTTGGCTATTGTAAATAATGCTACGATAAACACAAACTTAAGTATATGTTTTCAAATTAGTGTTTTTGTTTTCTTTGGGCAAATATCCAATAGATGAATTACTGGATCATATGGTAGTTCTATTTTTAATTTTTTGAGGAACCTCCATACTGTTGTCCACAGTGGCTGTGCCAACTTACATCCCCACCAACAGTGCACAAGAGTTCCTTTAAGTCCACATTCTTGCCAACCATTGTTATTTCTCATCTTTTAGATTTTAGCCATTCTAACAGGTGTCAGGTGGTATCTCATAGTGGTTTTGATTTGCATTTCCCTGATGATGAATGATATCGAGCATCTTTTCATGTGTCTGTTGGCCATCTGTATGTCTGCTTTGGAAAAATGTCTATTCATGTCTTCTGCCCATTTCTCATTCAGCTTGTTTTTGGTGTGGAATTATATAAGTTCTTTATATATTTTGGATATTAACTCCTTATTGGATATGGCATTTGCAAGTATCTTCTCCCATTCAACAGGTTCTAGTTTTGTTTTGTTGATGGTTTCCTTTTCTGTGAAAAAGCTTTTATTTGCACACAACATGATACTACACATAGAAAATCCTAAATATGCCACCAAAAAACTACTAGATGTAATAAATGGATTCAGTAAAGTTGCAGGATACAAAATTATTACACAGAAATTGGTAGCATTCTTATGCACTGATAATAAAGTAGCAAAAAAAGAAATTAAGAAAACAATACCATTTACAATTGTACCAAAAAGAATAAAATACCTAGGAATAAACTTAACCAAAGAGATAAAAGATCCATACTCCAAAAACTACAAAACACTGATGAAAGAAACTGAAGAGTACACAAACAAATGGAAATATATATTCCATGCCCATGGACTGGAAGAATTAATATTGTTAAAATGTCCAGATTACCCAAAGCAATTTACACATTCAATGCAATCCCTATCAAAATCCCAACAGCATTTTTCACAAAACTAGAACAAATGATACTAAAATGTGTATGGAACCACAAAATACCCTGAACACCAAAGCAATCTTGAGAAAGAAGAACAAAGCTGGAGGCATCACAATTACAGATTTCAAAGACATACTACAAAGCTGTAGTAATCAAAACAGTATGGTACTGGCACAAAAACAGACACACAGATCAATGGAACAGAATAGAGAGCCCAGAAATAAACCCACAATTATATGGTCAATTAATCTATGACAAAGGAGGTAAGAATGCACAATGGGAATAGACCGTCTTTTTAATAAATGGTGCTCTGAACCACACAGCTAGATGTAAAAGAATGAAACTGGACAGCTTTCTCACACCATACACAAAAATAAACTCAGAATGGATTAGAGACCTAAACGTGAGACCAAAAGCCATAAAAATCCTAGAAGAGAGCACAGACAGTAATTTCTCTGACATCAGCCACCACAACATTTTTCTAGATATGTCTCCTGAGACAAGGGAAACAAAAGCAAAAATAAACTACTAGGCCTAATTTAGCTATTTTAAAGTAAAGATAAACAGACATATTTGGAGAATGGGGTCCTCAGCATCCAGTAACACTGGCTTGAAGCAAGAGCCCCAGGATAAAACACTGGGTTGAATGTCAATGTGCTCACATCAGTGTTTTATTTTATTTATTTAATTTTTTATTACTATGTTCTTTCCAGAAAAACCAGGCATTAGAAGCCCAGATGTGAAACTTAGAATAACAAAACCAAAGGAAGAATATATCAAAGGTAAAATTTAGATAATATGGAAGTAAATTACTATCAGAATCGCCAAAACTGTAAGATACAATAAATATGTATTGTTTAAGCCAGTAAGTTAAGTGGCCATTTGTCAAAATAGAAAGTTAATACAGACAAAGGAGATACGTCAATGGTTAAAAAGAAAAAACGCACCCAACAAAGCAGGCTTTCTCATCATAAAGTGCTAGGCAGAGCTGCTTGTATGTTGTCCAGACATATAACCACCACCTCTTAGGTGAACAAGTAATGCTGCCCCATGTCCTTCCTGACACCACAGTAGTCCAGCATCTCTGAGCCCTGAAATGCTAATACACATGGATCCCAGACCTCACGATCGTCCCCAAGAGCACAGGAGTTACCTACTCTGCTTGCAAGCCAGTGCCCTATTCCCTTCTGAAGAGACACACACACTCTCTTGGCTCTAACATCCCCAGTGGACATGGCTCACGACAATCCCAAAGAGCCACTAAAGCCCAGATGGGAGCCTGCTATGACCAGTCCTTATGTGCATGGAGTTCTGTTTTACAACTAAAGAAGTGTGCTATAAGATAAAAACAGGTTCTTAACTTCTGCAATACATTTAGCATGAAACTCAAATATGCAAAATAGTGAAGAGACAAGTATACAGTATGGAGGGAAAAAGATAGTGTGGTATCAGGAAAAAAGAAGAATGTAGGAAATCATAAGTGCTTTGCCATCCACAGCCCTGCCCCTGATGCATCACACAGCCTGTCATCAAATCAGGGACTTATGACCCTGAAAGTGTCTTCCAGGTCAAAGAGCCCATCATTCTCCAGTCTCAACATAGTTCAATAGTTAAAGTAAGTTATAAGGAGCCACAATCGGGGGGTGGAGCTAAACTAGGGCATCAAGAAAACAACTATTCCATCTGCTAAGAGTACTTATTCTCAGTCACTAAGATTAGCCTGCAGGACTCTGAGTTCTAACACACACTGTGTTCTTAGCATTTGGGAGCCTAGTTATATAAATGTCAACTCCATACATCTAGGTTGCACAGAAAAGTCCATTCGAGTCCTCTAAGATAACCTGCAGCTATTCTACACATATCCCTTTGTTATTTTACTTGAAGTTTAGGGCCCAGGAGTAATCATTCCATGTCCTATTTCTTATTATAAATGTCACTCTGTGAAATATTGACATTTTATATGCAAGCTATGACTAGTGCTAGTTTATCTAAATAGTTAGCCAGCAAAAAGGGGGGGGGGGCAGTTTAAAGTACTATGCTATAAAAACCTTACCAAGTAACTAAGATCAAAGAAGTGCACAACATATTTGCAGGCATCTTCTAGCGAACATCAATACAAAACAGCAAGGAAATATGAGTTTGGCTGAAAGTCCTAATGCTGCCATATCAGAGAACAGACAGCTAAAATCACCTACTATTCAGAATTTATCTTCTGTCACTAATAGTCTATCATCCAAAAAAAATGGTGAAAGATTTTTACCTAAATTTTTGGCAATTCTTTGCTATAGCTTGAAATAAAAAAGATATTTGGACTATATGTTTCAGTTTCTATTTTCATTCCACTTTACAGAGAAGGAACACAGCCTGTGCTTGCAATTTAAGCTAGTATTAAACTGACCCCTGCTGCCCTCCTTCCTCTTCTGTTTCTGCATTTATCAGATAGTACAGCACCTAATCGCATTCCGTAGCTGAACCTGCATTTGATCAGTCCATCATATCAAAAACATGACCTAGGAAAAAGACGGACAGTCCCACCGTTGCAAGTGGAAGGATGCCTCCCTTCCTCAGAGCTTTGGTTATTATATTTGCAAAGAAGACCTAGCAATTAAAATCACACTAGTATTCCACAGAAGTGTTTCTTTTTCATTCTACAAATGAATTCAATCAACACACATTTACAGGTTTTTTTGTTTGTTTTGAGAGAGAGAGAGAGGTCCACGAGAGCTGGGGGGATGCAGGATGGTGCAAAGGGAGGGGGAGAGAGAGAATCCCAAGCAGGCTCCACACCCAGCACAGAGCCCTACTCGGGGCTCTATCCCATGACCCTGAGATCACCACCCAAGTCAAAATCAAGAATTGGATGCTAACCGACTGAGCCACCCAGGCATCCCCAATTACAGGTTTCGGGAAAGACCAAGGAGAAGCAAGATACTTAGAATTAAATCACCTGCCTTCCAAGAATTCACAGGGATCTACTAATCTTTGAAAAGATACATTTCAGAATTCAATTCTAGCTCATGACTGGATACCAGAAAGGTATGAAGGAAGCAGGGCTGGGCGCCTGGGTGGCTCAGTTGATTAAGCACCTGCCTTCAGCTCAGGTCATGATCCCAGGGTTCTGGGATCAAGCCCTGCATCTGGCTCCCTGCTGAGCAGGGAGTCTGCTTCTCCCTCTATTCTTCCCCACTGCTTGTACACGCTCTCTCTCTCCCTCTCCCTCTCTCAAATAAATAAATAAAATCTTTAAAAAGAAAGAAAGAAACAAGCAAGGCTACCATAAATGTGGTGGCATATCCTGCCTCCTGGGCCTTAGTTCACTTGAGATTCTTTACTAAACCAGCAGAGAAATTCGATCTCTTTCATTTTTATATATCCACTGTACTTCATGAATAATAACAGCTGCCCTTTATTGATGACCTATTATACATCAGGGACTATGGCTTGGTGCTTTCCAGACACTACTGTATTTACCCCACTTAATAACTCCATGAGTTAGGTATTTTTATGCTTACTTCATGGATGAGGAAAGCTCCATTCTAATATCGATCAAAACACACTACAATGTTTTTCTTTTCCTTTTTTTTAAAGATTTTATTTATTTATTCAACAGAGAGAGAGAAAGACAAGTGTGGGAAACAGGAGAGGGAGAGGGAGAAGCAGGCTCTGCGCCGAGCAAGGAGCCAGATGCGGGACTCAATCCCAGGACCCTGAGATCATGACCTGAGCCGAAGGTAGACGCTTAACCAACTGAGCCACCCAGCGCCCCTACAATATTTTTCTTTTAAACAGACGTTTCTCCTCTATAAGAGAGTGAGCGTTTTATCGCCAAAGGCAAGGGAAGCAAGGGCAAAAATGAACTATTGGGACTTCATCAAGATAAAAAGCTTTTGCACAGCAAAGGAAACAGTCAACAAAACCAAAAGACAGAATGAGAGAAGATATTTGCAAATGACATATCAGATAAAGGGCTAGTATCCAAAATCTATAAAGAACTGATCAAACTCAACACCCAAAGAACAAAAAATCCAATCAAGAAATGGGCAGAAGACATGAACAGACATTTCTGCAAAGAAGACATCCAAATGGCCAACAGACACATGAAAAAGTGCTCAACATCGCTCAGCATCAGGGAAATCCAAATCAAAACCTCAATGAGATACCACCTCACACCAGTCAGAATGGCTAAAATTAACAAGTCAGGAAATGACAGATGTTGGCGGGGATGCAGAGAAAGGGGAACCCTCCTACACCGTTGGTGGGAATGCAAGCTGGTGCAACCACTCTGGAAAACAGTATGGAGGTTCCTCAAAAAGTTGAAGATAGAGCTACCGTATGATCCAGCAATTGCACTACTGGGTATTTACCCCAAAGATACAAATGTAGGGATCCAAAGGGGTATGTGCACCCCGATGTTTATAGCAGCAATGTCCACAATAGCCAAACTGTGGAAAGAGCCAAGATGTCCATCGACAGATGAATGGATAAAGAAGATGTGGTATATATACACAATGGAATATTATGCAGCCATCAAAAGGAATGAGATCTTGCCATTTGCAATGACATGGATGGAACTGGAGGGTGTTATGCTGAGCGAAATAAGTCAATCAGAGAAAGACATGTATCATATGACCTCACTGATATGAGGAATTCTTAATCTCAGGAAACAAACTGAGGGTTGCTGGAGTGGGGGTTGGGGTGGGAGGGATGGGGTGGCTGGGTGATGGACACTGGGGAGGGTATGTGCTATGGTGAGAGCTGTGAATTGTGCAAGACTGTTGAATCACAGATCTGTACCTCTGAAACAAATAATACATTATATGTTAAGAAAAAAAAGAAGAAGAAGATAGCAGGAGGGGAAGAATGAAAGGGGGGAATCGGAGGGGGAGACGAACCATGAGAGACGATGGACTCTGAAAAACAAACTGAGGGTTCTAGAGGGGACGGGGGGTGGGAGGATGGGTTAGCCTGGTGATGTGTATTAAAGAGGGCACGTTCTGCATGGAGCACTGGGTGGTATGCACAAACAATGAATCATGGAATGCTACATCCAAAACTAATGATGTAATGGTGATTAACATAACAATAAAAAAATTTTAAAAAAAAGAGAGAGAGAGTGAGTGTTTTAAGAACAGGGGATTATATCGCTGCCATCTTTGTATCCCCAGAACCTAGCACATCCCCAACACCTGGCACATAATGGGTACTCAAAATTTGTCTGCAGAATATATGAATGGCTATATTGCTGCAGGAACGTGCCTTCTAGCTGCATTCTATGTGCATGACCTTTGTGTGCTTAAGCCTTGAGAAAGTAGCGAAGGGAAAAAAAAGAGAAAGAAGTTTTGATTCCTGAACACAGACATCCATACTTAACTATGGCAAAAAAAAGAAGCCCCCAGACATGAGTAAACAGAATGCTATGGAAATAGAGCTTAACACATCAGTTAAAAAGCAAATAGGAAAAGGACTCCTACATCAGAGGATGATGACACACACAGGTGCTGGACTTTCCTGGAACCTGTAACCAATTAAAAGAGATGAAGAAAAGAAGAAAATCATGAAAATACAGTGTAGAAATTTTTTTTAAAAATTTAATATTTTATATATTTATTTATTTGAGAGAGAGTGAGTGAGAATGTGAGCAGGGGGAGAGAATCCTAAGCTTACTCTGCACTGAGCACAGAGCTGGACGGGGACCTCGATCTCACGACCCTGAGATCATGACCAAGAGTCGGACACTTAACCGCCTGAGCCACCCAGGCACCCCCCCAAATTTTTTATGTCCCCCAAAAGCTAATGCATTTTTCTTTTCCTCACTTCCCCTTATTTTTCAACATCTCTTTTCTTGCACTCCAGACAGGTGAAGATAAATGAAGTACAGTAGTTAAACTTCTTTGTTTGGTTACAAATGATCTTTTGTATCAACATTATTGTTATGTAAGCATTTTTAATATTGCTTCTAGCAGATGAGACTTCTGCTTCAACATATGTTATGGGGGAAATGGTAAAAATGTATTCATGACTAAAATAACTAAACAGTATACAAACACTGCCTAGAAAATACTGTAAATGAATCTGGTTTGTTGGGGTTCTTAAATAAGGTAAAACTGAAGATGCAACCTCTCTCCCCAGACAAGAATGAATAACCCCAGAGTCTCAGGACTGTCAATACTTTCTATGTCCTCCTACCTGACAGCAAACCATGGCTCCAGTTCATTCCTTAGAAGAGACTGGAGTTTAACCTCCTCTTCTGCACCTTCCCTGACACAGCAGAGCATGAGTCAGGGGAAATCGGATTCTTCTGCTCAACAACAGTCGCCCTAAAAATCTCAAATTTATTAAGGAAACATGCAGCCCCTGTAGAAATTAAAACAATGGTCAAGTTTCTGGGCTCTGGGTTCAGATTGCAGTAGTAATCTCGGCCAAGGCACCTACCTTTCTAAATCAAATATAGTAACATTGCCTGGATTGTCAAACCAAGTTCTTACAAGCAAAGGGCTTAGCATACTACCTGGAACATCAGTGTTCAATAAATGTTAACCCCATAGGACTTCCCTCCTAAAGTCTTGACCTCAACTCTCAACCTGAACAAAAAGATAGGCCCTCAGAATCCTTACTTTGGCCGGACCTAACTTTCAATGCACTCAAGGAGTCCATCATACCTTCTTTCCTTCCTGTTCCTTTCCTGCCGATAACCAGCGCCACAGGAAAGCTTCCTTTGTTCACATATAAATGACGCTCCCATTCATATATGCTTGTGTCTTTGTATATGTCTTACTTTGGTAACTAGACGTCTCAAATTAGCCAGTGTGAACAAAATTTCAAACATTCTGGTGCACTGGTCCCTTAACGACGCTTGCTTCTGTGGACCAGAAAAAATCTCATTGCCATACCTGCAACGTCAAAAGCACAAGATTGTGCATAGAACTTTGAGCCCTCGCAGAAATCTACCAGGATCCCTGCTTGCTGTATCTTTAGAATTTATAACTCCCACTCTTCACACTACCCAGCCATAAACAAAGACCACAGCACATTCCAGATTTCAGACCCCATGACAACGGTGACCTACACACAACCTTCAGAGATGCCATTCATAACACTCCGACTTCCAATAATTGATTAAAATGTAAGAAAAGGAGGTGTTTACATCCGATGAGATGTTTACATCCGATGACGTTTTTAAATTTTACACATCAATATTTAAGTAAAACAACAAACCAACCGGCATGAAAATTAAACATTATAAATAGCTCTGGGGAAAAAAAAAAAAAGACTACAAATATTTCATCGACGTGAAATCTTGCTGCAGAGGTGCATCCCATGTCACCTACAGCCTGAACCATTTCCTCAGAGCCAATGTGAAGCGTGCCAAACAGCAGGCTGCCAACATTACGAGGCTGTCAGCTGCGGTATACCAGCGCTCCATGGCTGTTCGACTAGGATGTCCCAACAGGCCAGTGCCACAGTCCTGCATCCAGCCTCCGCTGTCGGTCACAAAGGCAGAACAAAGAAAGCGGCAGGCTCAGAGTTCAGCACTGCAGCACCTACACACTTACCTTCCCGGATCACCTGGTCTCCAAGGTGAATCCTCCCCCTACCCTGAAACGGGAGCACAATTTCCATCCTCCTACGTTTCGGAATCTAAAGCAAAGCCTCCACCCCACGAAAAGCTTCCTGAAGGTTATTAATAAAATCTTGCCTTCTGACACTTGTAACGTGACAATGACAAACCCCCTCCCCCGTCAGTGCCTCTGACCAGCAACTACTCTCCACAGGCTTGGGAAGTGGAGACTGATGTGAAATTTGCTATATAAATCATTCTCCCAAGTTTTCACTCAATGCAAACTTCTCAGGATGACACAAGACTGAGAGAAGGTCAGTACTCACTTTCTGAGAAAATTAGTGCTGGTTTTCTACAAATTCCCTGAATGTCTGAAAAAAATTCTTTATTTTAGAAATGTGTATGTAGTAATTAATAGTTTACCAATACAGTTGTGAATAAAAGACACTGTTTTTGTTCCTCTTTGTATATTCAGCACCTAATGTGGTGCCTGGCACATACCAGAAACAAAGTATTTGTTAACTAACAAGTAGATTTGCTGCCTCTCAAATGTTTGATAATCAGACTTTTTGAATTCAAAATTCAAATGGAAAAATTTTCTCCCATTGACTTTCATTATAAAATTGGAGTGGTCTATCTTTGGAAAGTATTTGACCCCAAGACATAAGATAATAAAATCCACATTTTAAAAAGCAACAATCATTTTAGAACTCCATGAATATTAACTGGCTAGAAAATATTAATAAAGACAATCTCCAAAAGTCTGATATTTAAAGTCTAAAACTGTTCTGAACTTAAGATACATTTTCTCATATAACTGGTATTTTGAATAATGATTAGGTCAGATGAGCTAACAATTTCATTTTATAGTTTCGTTACAAGTTTAAAAACTTCTGTAGTAGAAGCCCACGACTCTAATCACTATTTAATAGTTTATATTTTCTAAAAATACATTTGACATTCTATCTCTTAGTCAAGATACCAGAAGAACTGACCTCCATATCTAAACCTGGCCAGAGTGAAACAGATTGGCTCAAAATCCAGTTGCATCATTTCCTAAGTGACCTTGGGCAAGTTATATACTAAACTTTTCTGCCTTAGTTACCACACCTCTAAGATGGAGACAACACTAAGTTATGGGAATATTATTCTTTTTTTTTTTTTTTTTTTTTTAAAGATTTTATTTATTTATTTGAGAGAGAGAGAATGAGAGACAGAGAGCACGAGAGGGAAGAGGGCAGAGGGAGAAGCAGACCCCCTGCTGAGCAGGGAGCCCGATGCGGGACTTGATCCCGGGACTCCAGGATCATGACCTGAGCCGAAGGCAGTCGCTTAACCAACTGAGCCACCCAGGCGCCCGGGAATATTATTCTTGAAATGTATTAATTGCTCTGCTTTTTTGTGTTTCCTTATACTGGACCCTGCCTCTGTTTTGTCAAAGGCATCCATTTGCCTAAGGGATGCTTAAGTTTGTTGAAATAAAACTACAAAGAGAAAGGCTCGATACTAAGTTTTGACACCTGGAAATCATTGTTTTAAGTCAACAGCAAGACCACATTCTTAAAAGCCAATTCTTATCAGGAGAAAATGTGTTTTCTAAATCCCTTAAACATCAATTTTAACAATTAGGGTTTAGGGAGGCACAAGAACCTCAGCGCTGGTGGTGACCCGCTTCCCTGAGCCTACCCAAACATTAGAATCACCTGGGAAGCTTTTGGACCATTCTACTGCCTGGCCCCACCCCAGACATTTTGATTGGTCTGGGATGAAGTCCTAGGGCATTGGGCATTTTTTTTTAAAGCACCATTGGGTGATTTTAATGTGTAGCCCAGATTTAGAATCACAGCTCTAAGAGAAGCTTCCCATGGTTCAAAACTGCCAACACAGAACAGGAAGCAACACCCAGCAGTGGCCTCCCAGCCCCCGAGAGCCATGCGCATACAGGGTGCTGGGGATCTGGAGCTTCTCTGTACCCCAGTGGGTCATGTGGACCCATGGCCAGGATGGCTGGAAGTTAGAAGAATGAGGACAGGGTGGAGTGATCACAAGAGAGGCAAGGCCAGTTCAGAGACCAGATTAGTTAAACCACCTGGGGCAGAAATGAGTAAGGACCAGAGGACGGACCTAGTCCCACTGTATGAGAGCAAATGCAGGAGAAAATGCAAAAGATTGAGCATTTACCTGAAAGACGCTGAGTTACACAAGAGAAACAGTTCAAACTAGAAGGAAGAGAGGCATCATGAGTTGGCAAGTTGGTCGGAGTCCTGCCCGTTCCTCCCCGTCCCCTCTCCCCACTGAGGTGGAGGCTTCAGAGGAAAAGGAACTCAGTTATAGATTATAAAGAAGCCACTGTTACAAAGAACAAACTGACGGCTGCCAGAGTGGAGGGGGCTCGGGGGATGGAGAGAGTGGGTAAAGGGGATTGGGGGGAGGGGGGCGCAGGCCTCCAGTTATGGAATGCGTAAGTCACAGGGTTAGAAGGCACAGCACAGGAAAGGGAGTCAATGGTATTACAACAGCATTGTATGGTGACGAATGGCAGCTACAGTCGTGAGCAGAGCATAATGTATCCAGTTGTTGAATCACTCTGTTGTACACCTGTAACTACTATAACATCGTGTGTCAACTATACTGCAATTTAAAGAAGCCATTGTTATCAAAACTATCCAAACCGTGAAATAAGAGAGCCATGTGCCCTTTCAGTGTGGTACCAGGTACCGTATTATAGGCTTGCCCAAGGTTTCATTCTCTAGAGCAATGCCCCTGGTTTGATTTCGTTTATTTACTATCCCATTAGAGTGCAGACACATGGAACCACAGGTGAACTTGTAGGTTTCTGGCCCACAGAAAGGAGAGCCCCACAAGTTGTGGATTTACTGCCTGTGGAACATTATACCAGCTTTGTCTCCCCAACCTAGTGATCTTAGTTCAACATTGTTTTTTGATGCCAAAACATTCTTGGAACCATCATTAATCCTCACCAGCTACACCTTGTTAATAAGGTAATAAATCACTGACATATTACAGTCTGTATGAGAGTCAGGTTTTAACATTTTGAAAATTATACTTTAATAGTATATTTTCTCTGCAAATTGAGTAGTGTATGTAATTCTATCACCCACTGACAATGATCGCAAACGGGTATTTTACAAGATAATTCAAGTAACGCGCTTAGCACAATGCATAGCACATAGTAAATGCTCAGTAAACATGTCATTATTCATAGTTGCTAAAGGAAAAGGGGTATTTTACCTGAGCCCTGGCAGTAGCCATGAACTCACCAACAGGGTGGTAGTGGCAACCCAGATAAGTAATTATACACGAAAGGATCCTTCAATAGGAGACATGCACAAGTATTATGAATATTAGAGCCACTCTGCTCAAAAGAATTCCCAAATGATCACTGCAGATGGTGAGAATCACTTGTGTATTTTTTTAAAGATTTAATTTACTTGAGAGAGAGGTAGAGAGACAGGGAGCATGAGCAGGGGGAAAAGCAAAGGGAGAGGGAGAAGCAGGCTGTTAGCTGAGTAGGGAACCCGAGGAGGGGCTCGATCCCAGGACCCTGGGTTCATGACCTGAGCCAAAGGCAGACGCTTACCTGACTGAGCCACCCAGGAGCCCTGAGAATCATTTGTATATTATTCACAATCTGTGTGCGGACCTATTGGGAGAAAACAACCCTAACTTAGCAATATTAAGTATAAGGCTCTGAAAGAAGCCATCTTCTTGGTGACAGAGTGTGTTCCTCCATACTTTAAGGGATGTTGGGATGATATTCAAAACATAGGTGACTGATTCTGGCTATAGGAGAAAAAGCAATACAGTAAAGTTAACTATATTACCATGTGAACAGGGAGGAAACTAGTCAAGGGAAGGAACAAAAGCCATCAAGAAGGAGAATATGTGGTTAATTTCTGAAATTATCAGTTCTGTTGGTATGATTCCTCTCCAGGAAGTTTCTTTCCCCATGAAGTGCATCTGTAAAAACAGTAACTTGTCCAAACTTAAAACTGGGCTTAGAAGAAACTTCAAGGCTTGGCTTTGACCTTAATTTAGAGAGTGAGAGTCTCAGACACATCAACACACTGCCAAGGCCATCCCCACCTGGTGATCTTTCTTCCCACTGCTTTTCTCTCAAGTGTCTGGAGGTTTATTCTTCTGATAACAATACTCAATACTATGATCCACAAAACAGAAGTACAAGCACAGACACCTCACACAATGAGGAGAAAAAAATTAGATTCTTCTTTTTCTCACTCTCTTTCCCCTTGCACAGATAGAGAAGAAAAACCTAGCTTTATTCTGAAGAAAACACTCATAATTACACACACGGTCATCATCATTTCCTGCACTGACTCCTGGTTTCATCTCAACTATTCTACCACCTGCTTACTATAAAGCAGTTAAAAGTAAAGTAATAATTTATACACAAATTTCTGAGGTTATATACTTCTTTGAAACCAAGCAATGTTACATGCTACAAAATACTTTGTTATCTTGTGATGGTACAATTAAACAGGCTTTTAATTCAAGAAAACAGAAAATACATAGTTTAATAAAATGATCTCAACAAAAAGAAAGATTCAAGAATACTGGCATTTCTATATCCTTCAGAATATTGATGACTATATGGTCAGGATGAGCATCGGTTACAAATTATGTGTACAGCTTGCTAACAAATTAGGGAAATGTTCCCCTTCGGTTTCTTTCCTGACTACTTGTAAAATAATATTCACACACAAATTTGCAATTCAAATTCGATGTCTTAGGAGTATATTTTGCAGATCATGGTCTGAGAAGGGAGAGAGTGAGCTAATAGTTGCATAGAAAGTATAATTTGCTGCTGGCTCTCAGCCAGAAACACTAGACCAAATGTTTAGAGACCATGAGGCATCTAAGCAAGCCCAGTGCATCTGGACTTCTCAATACTAGTCGTTGCTGATTATATGTGGACCTCCAAGTAAAGGGCCACATAAATTTGAAATTCATGCATTTAAAACTGTACTTATTTTATTCACAGAGGACAGAAAGGGAAGCAATCTGAAGGCCCTTTGCGAACATGTGCAACAACGCTGACAAGAAGTCCCAGTGATTTAAGCAACACTAATAACCATATGTCTGGACCTATGTTCGGCTGTAATTTACATATTAAGTATAAGCTTTTATTTTCATACTTGAGAAAACATGCCAAATATTCAGTATTTATTATCATAGTTAACTTGCAGAATGAGCAAACTAATTACAATAGAAAGAAGGAAATATTGGTCTTGGGAAAAAATGACTTTGATTTCCATACAGGTGGGTGGTAAAGGAGTCATAACTACCTCCCCAATCCAATCCAGCTTACTTACTTACTTACTTACTTACTATAACTGTCACATATTAAAGCAGATACAATCACTACATGGGCAAATAGCCTGCCCATAAAAATCTGCTCCAACATACTAAGTCATTCCAACATAGCACAATACAATTTTTGTAGGTATGCACTGCAATAAACCATGTGACACAATAAAGGCCTGGCACGCTCCAAGTTTTCTCAAAGTACTATGAGCAGTATGGTCAACCCAGGACTTGAGAGCATGCAGGGGTCAACAGTCCAGGCTGAAATAAAAGTCTTTGTGACAGAAAGCAACAGAAAGTAAATTGCTGAGCAAATGGCAGAGGGAGATTAGGCAGGGAGTACTTGCCTGTTTAAAAAAGCATAAGGGACACCTGGGTGGCACAGTCAGTTGGGAGTCCAACTCTTGCTTTCGGCTCAGGTCGTGATCTCAGAGTTGTAAGATCGAGCCCTGCATCGGGGTCCACACTCAGCACTGAGTCTGCTTGTGATTCTCTCTACCTCTGTCCCTCCTGCTCATGCTCTCTCTCAAATAAATAAATAAATCTTTTAAAGAAATTAGTAAAAAAGGCAATAGCTAACCATTTTCAAGAAATTCATTTTAGCTGACTATAAGTGTTAAGACTGATAACTGAAGCATGAGCTGAGAAAACCCGCGCACAACATCAAGGAGGACCACAAAGAACAACAATCACAAGCTTCCACACTCTGTGAGTCAACACCTGTCGCTCTCACTGCCGGGACACCTGTGCTGAAGGAGCACCGCAGACACACCAGACCACACAGGACATCATTCCACACGTGGTGGGAATCACGAGGCCCATCCACAGGTCCTCATCAAGAAGGGATTGTGTGAAGTATATCAAATCGCCCCCTGAAGAAAAGTACGGGTACACAACCTAGCGGACAGCCTTGTCCACGAGGGCCCAGCACTGGGGCCATTTCTGAGTGGTGGTGATGTGCAGTTTGTATGACAAATGGTTCACTTATACCTCATCTCTATCTCCCTACGGACTCACCCTAGAGCATCTGGAGCTCCTAGAAGGCGATGCTTTAATGTAAGTATGGTCAGTATGCTTCTTATTAAACTGCTATTTCTTTGAAGCTGTTATCAGAAGGTGAGTTAAAAACTTAGGCGACGGTGACCTCAAGGTAGTATTATGCACACACTGGCATACGCACGCGTGCTTCTGCACTGAGGCCTTCTACTGGTGAGGCTGCTGCAAGAAACTTCGCAGTTGGCACAAGAGTCTCAGAGGGAAACTGTCCACCCCAGGACCCAAGGACTCAAGGTTAATTCCTTTGCTCTCACTTTCTCAGAAATCTCACTCCCCGACTTGTCTTTAAATTTGCATCATTACTGGTTCCCTAGCTTATATCTCTTTACAACAACCAACCAACCACCTACACTCCCCTTCTAACTGCCATCCTATTGTTTTCCTATTCACAGCCAAATTTCTTTAATAGATCCAGCACTCAGGGGCACCTAGGTGGCTCAGTTGGTTAAGCCTCCGACTCCTGGGCCTTCAGCTCAGGTCAAGATCTCTGGGTCCTGGGATCAATCCCCACAGCAGGCTCCATGCTCAGTGGGGAGTCTGCTTGTCTCCCTCTCTCTGCCCCTCCCCCTGTTCGTGCTTACTCTCTCTCTCTTTCTCAAATCAAATAAATCTTTAAAAAAAATGAAAAGATCCAGCACTCATCACTCTCTCTAAGGTGCTCTAGCAAAGCTCACTATAGAATGCTTTATTATTGAAATCAATTAATACTTCAGTCCTCATCTTAATTGACCTCTCTGCAGTAGGAAAACTGTTGACTTCCTTCTTGAAACGTTTTCTCTCCTTGCTCTCCAGGAGCTCCTCCAACTTCTCTCCCTCTCAATCACCTTTGCTGGCTTCTCTTTTCTCAGCCGGCCTCTAACTAGCCCTGTTCCACAGGGTTCCCTCCACACTCCCTCAGTCTTCGTTTCCACCCCCTCCCTGTATTACTCCCATTTCCACAGCACCAGCCGTCAGCTATACAGTTCTGAATTTTCAAGTCTCAATTTCCTCCCCAAATCTCTCTGGAGACTCAGTTCCATAGGACCAGCTCCCTTCTGATGACGTCACCTGGGTGCCCCACAAGCATCTCATATTCGACATGTTCAAAACAGAACACATGGTCTACACAGGCCCTCCCTCCCATCTCCCCATTCCCCTGCTGTCAGGTCCTCTTGCCGGATCTGTTGTCTTTCTGAAAGGCACAACCACGCACTGCCTGGGTTTGCCAGGTTAGGGACATGGGCATTCTCTTTACCTCCTTTCCTCCTGCCGCCTACACGGGCAGTCTCCAAGCACTAGCACACCTCCTGCCACAGCCCAGGGCCACACGGGGCTGGCCTGTATTTGCTTCCTGCAGTGGCCCCCAGCCTCAATTCTGCTTTCCTCCAACCATCCTCCAACCCTCCTTTAGAAAGAGGTTTCTAAAGTGCACATCGAATTCCCCAAATCCCACGTCTCTTGTCAAATTAAAAATCTGTAAATGGTTCTCCTTCAAGAAAAGGTCCAGCTCCCTGGCTCCTGCCTGTCATCTGCCTCTTTTCTAAACAATTTCCTGCCTCCTGGCTCTGCTCAGGCCATAGTGAATCGTGCAGCAGTTTCTAAAAAGCAAAATCTTTTCTATCTGTGTGCTGGCAAATGCTGTCTCCTCTGCTTGAGAGCCCTTCTCCCAACTCTGTCTAGCTGCAAAGACTTTGAGACATGGCTGAGAGGCTTTGTCCTACCCATCACTTTCCTGGACACCCAAAGGCTGGGTGTGATGCTCTAAGGGCAGAGCCCCCTATTACAGTACCCCTAACGGTACTGTGACTGTCCTGTTTGCGGAAATGAACCAAAACTCAACAATCTCTATACAAAGATTGTAACCAAATCTAAGTGACTACCCTAACGAGCACTCAATAACTTGCATTCAAAGACTAGAAAAGGAACAGATAATCATTTGCCTTGAAGTCTGCATCTGGTATAATGCCTGTGGGCACCTAAGGTACAAAGGTGTTGATATCAAACTATGTATTTAGATCTACAGAGTAATAGGTTTCTTGCTGTTTTTTAATCACCAGTAAAGGGTCAAAGAGTGGAATAGTCTCCAGGCCTTAATAACAAAGTTATTTGATGATATAGTAAATATTTAATAAAACATTATATATACTTGAACACGTTCAGGCACCTTCCAAAGAGCCTGACTACACAGTCAACCAGGCCATGAGCTGCAGAGACAGTATTACTCATCTCTGCATGCTTATGTCCTTGGCCCACAGCACCCGCTCAGTAAGCTCTGATGAAAGCCTGATGGATGAGTGACTATAAAGAAAATTACAGAAACAACTACAAGCTACCATGATGCAGAATTAGTAATGTCTATTTTCTCGCCTATTCTAGATCCAGCTGATCTACAAATGGCCAGTCTTACCAAGGGCAAACTAGCACTTCCTGGAAGTATTCACCTCAGTATTCATTTATTCAACACATATCCAGTGCCTACTGTGTGCCAGCCGACACGGCAGGCACAAGAGTTAGTGAGAAAGCACTGGAATAGAGACAGACTCCTCTGCTGCTAAGACCACTGAGACATTGAATAAGTTGTGTGATCTGGGCAAACCAAGCAGGCTCTCTGCTTACAAACACCATCATATAGAAATTGGGAATAATAGATCTATTCCACAGGGCTATTGTGGGGGTTAAATGAGATAATCCATAAACCCATACAGAGCACAGATATTATTCTTTACCCACTGTGAACAAAGAGCAGTAATAAATAGTTTATGTATTACTTTATTAAAACAAGCTCATGACACAAATAAGACAGAAATTAATACCCCCACTTATAATTTTTAGAAACAGTCCCCAGGGAACCTAAGCTATTTTCCCAAGACCACTCGTGTGGTTAGTAGGTGGCCAAGTTCTTTGGTGTCAGATACAAAAACCCAATTCTCTTCACTCAGTGGCTATTGAATATCTCCCCTGTAAAAGATCCCACACCAAAGAGAAGGAGTAGAGTTGAGAAAGCATCGGTCTTCCTAACATAGGAGCTGAGAAATTCTCAGCAAAGTGCCTAGATTAACTGTTTTCTTACTAAAGAACAATACTTTTCTTCCTGGACACAGGGTAATGCCAACCAGAAGAGGCAGCAAAAAGTTTTCAGTAAGGGAAAGGTCCCCAATGTCATAAGTTCTTCTTTAACAAGAAAATTCTAGGGGCACCTGGGTGGCTCAGTCGTTAAGCGTCTGCCTTTGGCTCAGGTCATGATCCTGGGGTCCTGGGATGGAGCCCCGCATCAGGCTCCCTGCTCAGCGGGAAGCCTGCTTCTCCCTCTCCCACTCCCCCTGCTTGTGTTCCCTCTCTCGCTGTGTCTCTCTCTGTCAAATAAATAAAAATCTTAAAAAAAAAAGAAAATTCTAATATTAAAAAACTGTCCGGTTGCCATGGTAACAATCTATTTGCGATCTTGATGCTGGTGGTATTCTGTTATATTTCTCTCAAGGAAAAGTAAACTAGACATGACCAAGGAATTTAATAAAAGTATCTGCTGGACCAAAAGCCAAGATATGACCGTTTTTAAGCAATATGACAGGATTAAAATATACAGCAGGAGACCCTCAGGTTATAATACCAGTTCCATCAATAAAATTAAAAGATTTTGACCTTGACACCAATACAAGGTATAGCCACATGATCTGGAAAACTCAATTCTCTGAGCAAGAAAAATAAATCGTTAAGCAACCAAGATGACAGCCACGGAACAAGAAAGTCAGAATTCATCAACAAGAGAACAAAATCAATTCTCAAAGGAAGTAAAGACTAAATTTCTAGTGAAAGCTCAAAGGTTTCATTTTACTGTTTTGTTTGGTGTGTATGTGTGCATTTATGTGTGAGGAGCTGGATTTTGAACTCTACGCCTCCTTCTACTTTTCTCTAGAAAACAACAGAGGACATATTCAAAAATAAATTTATTCTAAATAAAAAAGGAAGAAAGTTATTGTTATTAAGTAGAACATTCTGAAGTCTGAACACGCAGGCTCCTGGTACAGACAGGGACAATTTCTATGAAATCAGCACAGCCTCAGTCATGACTAGAAAATCACACAGATTTTCCCTTCTGGTAAGCCTTTCCAGTCATTGTTTCTACAACTATCTAAGAAATGGTAACATTTTCCCCCAAAATCATTCCTTTCTTATTTGTAATGATTTTACAGAACAGTATATACATGCTCAGTGTCCTCAAAGACAATCAGAATAAAAACTGCACTCCCCCTTTACTTCAACAATAAATTGGCTTTGTAAGAAAATATCAACATTCATAACAGAAGAAATTTTTTTCTTCACTGGCAAGCTCTTAACATACACAGTAAGTGTGGATATATATATAAATAACTTTATTTTAATAATGTATATTTATATTATATATAATCCTATATTTCTGTCATATGCTATAATATATTTTACAAATGAATACTTATATATAAAAATAAAATAAATTTACATAGTTTATTTTCTGAAATACAGTCTGAAAACTATGTGTTATCAAATTTCCCATATAACAAGTAACGTTTTCTTTCTACTGTCAATATAAAATTATAGAACCACTGTTCCCCAAGCCCCCTAAAAAGGATTAGCTGAAGATATATATTTGTTTTGTTTGGGTTTGGGTTGGAGGTTTTGTTTTTTTTAAGTAGGCTCCACGCCCAGCATGGAGCTCAATGTGGGGCTTGAACTCACAACCCTGAGATCAAGACCTGAGCTGTGATCACGAGTTGGACGCCTAACCGACTGAGCCACCCAGGCGCCCCAAGATATACACTTTTTTAATTACAGTTAAGATTATGGCACACTTCATAAAATCAAATATTTTAAATTTTATTAAATTCAGGCAAAATATTAACAACTTAAATAATAACATCTATACCTAGCATAGGCAACATGCTTTTGCCTATTTTTCTCAAAGATCATGGAGATTTTGGAAATGTTAAGATCAAAAGTCTCTACGTTGAGGAACTCAGGTGGAGAATAACAACATCAAAGGGTAAAGGAAACAAGTGACTGAGTACAGACTTGAGGGGAAGTGGAGATGATCATCCGGGCTGTAAGCAGACTGGATAGTGAGATGGGGATGTGTGGCAAGCATGTGGAAACATAGGCTTGGAACTCAAGATGGGGTCCTGAAACAGACAAAGATTCACTCATTGGTGAAAAATCGACAAGTGAATCTACAAAAGAGGATGATACCCCTTAGGAAAACAATGTGTAGAGAAACAAGGCTAATCATTGGGGGAGAGCGATTTTTACAGGTCAGTAGGGTCTGAACAAACAGGACTCAGAAGTCTGGGGAGAACGGTTTCAGGAAGGGAACACCAACAATGTGTGCCTCAGAGAGCTCCACCAGAACACAGAACAGCCAAGTATACCGGAACCCACACTTAGGATGTAACCACTTACATCAGGACACAAGGCTGAATGAGCAAGAAAGTGTATCAGACATCATGATCCTAAGCTCTTAACACCAAAATCAGGAATCCTCAAAAAATAAAAGTCAGTGATTCTGGATTACACAGAAACACTCCTGGTGAGAAAGAAACAGCAGCAGCATTTGTTTTTAAAGCCAAGACCTTGGAGTGCCTGGGTGGCTCAGTTGTTAAGTGTCTGCCTTCGGCTCAGGTCATGATCTCAGGGTCCTGGGATCGAGCCCCACATTGGGCTCTCTGCTCAGCGGGAAGCCTGCTTCTCCCTCTCCCACTCCCGCTGCTTGTGTTCCCTCTCTCGCTGTCTCTATCATAAATAAATAAAATCTTAAAAAAATAAATAAATTTTAAAAAAATAAAGCCAAGACCTTGAAATTAGTGACTTATATAATGGGAAGCAGCCACCCATCCTTTTTTTTTTTTCCCTAGCAGCATAAATAAATTTCTTGGCAATAATAAGAATAGTTTCTCATGCATCAAATGTAAAAAGTTCATTTATGCTTTCTCTGATGTGTAAATGCCATAGATCCATTGCATCGATCAGAGGATGCTATGAATCTGTCTGGAATCAGTAATGCTTTTTAATTAAATTAAGAGATTTTTCCTTCCAAGGCTTCCATTTCAGTCCTAAATATGTGTTCTATCCATTCATCCTTGTCTCATAGGACAATGCTCTCCATATTTTACAGCTAGACAGCTTTACTGTTGGCTTCTTGTTAACAGGACATCTTGGATTTAATTACCAATATTATTTATGAATTACAATTGCAGGAGTGTTTTTCAGTATGATGAATATTCCATCATCTTTAATTTTTAAGAGATGCTTAATATGAAGAGGGATGGGACAATATACTTGTTCTTTTCCTCTCTTGCTACACCCTCTTCTGGAAACACAACAAACAGCATAGGCTTTTTCCTTTGTCTGTTTAAACCTGCAGGTTCAGAGACAGTTTTATCAACAGCCAAACAAAAATAGGAAGGAACTTCTAAGAAGAGATGTACTCATAAAAGGCAAGAAAGCACTTACTGAGATAAAAAGTAATAATTAGCAGCTATTACAGCAGGTGGGTAATAAAATATAACTGCATAGTAATATGAAGCACTACAAAGATAGTAAATTGAAAAAAATCCAAATATTCAATATTAATCTTTTTCTATAACAAAAAGTATACAAACTCAACTAATGCCTAATGGACTGCTTTAAATTTAAAGTATGCAAATATAAGAAAGAAAACTGTGAACAGTATAAGTGGTTCTCCTGTGTCTGCAATACAATTTTAGATATCCTACAGGAGCCGCCACATTTGGTTCTGAGTATTCCTTCATAAAAAATTGGAGACAAGTTTTAAGTTTTGCTCTAAAAGTAAAAGATATATCTCCATCAGATTAAAACCTAGATCTTAGGACTTTAAAAATAAGTCTCTCATTATGCAGCAATGACTAGAACATCATGAATACACAAGAGTCCCTGTGTACTATACTCCATCATATAAAGAAAGAAAAAACATCTCTATTTTGAAAAGCCAGAGAAAATGTCTAGGTGTGCTTAGAATTCTCATGGCCTCAAAAATTTCATAGCGACAGAGTCAAAGTCTCAAGGTTTTACCATGCAAATTCACAACTTAAAAGCCATTAGAATTTTATAACTAAAAAAATTAAAATTAAAATTACAAATTGATATTACTTGTAGCACTTATAAGACTGGCAAGGATTAAAAAGAATAATATTTCATGCTAGCAAGGTTGTAAATAAACGGTGCATTTATACAGTATTGGCAGAATGTAAAATAATAAATTTATATTGGAGCACAATTTGGCAACAAATATAAAAATGAAGTATCTGCCACAGCAATATCATTTCTATTAATTTATCTTATGCAAACAACCACTTAATTATGTAAATATATATGTATAGTGATGTTCTTTGCAATGAAAACAAAAAAATGGAAATAATCCAATAGGGTACTGGTTAATTAAATTTTAATGTTCCTACAATGGAATAGTACACAACCATTAAATAAAATCATATGTGGTGTGTCTACAGGAGTGTATATATTAAGTATAGATACAGATGTAGACCTAACTGTTAAGAGTGGTGGTTTCTAAGAAGTTGGGTTTCTGGGGCACCCAAATTTCTGATCTATATTTTTATTTATTATTTTAATTTTTTTATAATGCACATAAAATTCTTAAAACACCTGAATAAATGTTTAAAATAAGTGATGAAATGTATTAGCACAGTTGAAAAACACCTATCTGCATATGTTATAGACAGTGGTTTCTCTTTGAGTCAAAGGATTAAAGATACCTAGAGATATGAAAGGTAATGTGTTGGCTATCTATAGTCTCCTCTTAATACAGAAGAGATAAAAAATACACAAAACTGCCTTTTTGGGAATATAAGTGAAGACATTAGTCCAGCAAATGTTTAATATATTACCAGAATTAAGATGCTATCAACTTGGAGGATGGATGTAAGGTATGAATTTGGGATTTTTATTATTTTTTTTTCTTGAGATAGAGTGTGTGTGCATGCAGGGGGAGGGCAGAGGGGGAGAATGTTAAATTGACTCCCCACTGAGCATGGAGCCTGACGCAGGGCTCAAAGTCAGCACCCTGAGATCATGACCTGAGCTGAAATCAAGAGTTGGGTGCTTATCTGACTGAGCCACCCAGGTGCTCTGACAAGCTATATGACCCTGGGGAGGTTCCTTCACCTTTCCAAGCTTCTTTATATCCTGCAATACAGGGTAAGAACAGTACTTACCCCAGAGAATTGTTGTGAAGATTTAAAAGATAATGTACACAAGGCACAGTACCTGGCATATGGCCTTACTCAATGTTGGCTCTGATCCTTCTCAGTGCACATCAAGTTTGTTTTTTTCATTAGCAATTACAAAGACTTCAGGAAATCAAAGCCTGAGTTTTATTGCAAACAAATAGAAACAAGGGATATTAACTTCAGACTGGATAACAGAAAACACCCTGCCTGTCAGTGGAGTTCATTCTCCTCCTATAATAACGCTAGCCATTGTAAAAACAGTTTTAGCTTTCCAGAGATACAAGTCCTCTCTGATAATCGATACCAACCCTGATTTTGTGACAAGTATTAAAATAATATCAGCTACAAAATGTACCCATAGGAAACCGAATGAAGACCAAAACTCAAATTTGCCTATAAATTTAAATGAGCACTTGAGGGAAAATCAAAACAAAATCTTAAGAACAGAAAGAGTATAAAGAGATAGTGGGGGGGAAAAAAAACTGTTTCCCATGATCAAAGCACATACATTTCCACCACTCAACAGATTCCAGTCAACAAGCATGTATTAAGCAATTCTTTGCCCTCAAGAATACCCAATTCTACTACAGGAGCCAAAATAAACCAACAAGTTAACGGTGACACAGAATTACCAAGCTCCATGGGAGCCTGACAAAGACACAGCATACTTCCTGCTGGGTGAGGAACCATCCAGCTCAAGCGGGAGGGCTTTTCAGGTGTGAGTATAAACAAGAAAGTCAGAAACTGAGATTCATTCGTCTAGCAAGTGTGAAGTAATCAAACTATGTTTTAATAAGCTGCATGCACAAATTTTATACTATCAAGAGCCTATTTTGTGGAAAATATTATGTTATGTGCTATAAGGAAACACAATATTTCTGACACCTCCTAAGCTTTACAATCCTGTTGGGGAGCATTTTGAACATACTGTATCGTGAATTCCCAAAGGCAACTGATGTGCCTGTTCTATCTTTGTATTCCCATCCCCTTGCCCCACGCCTGCCATGTCACTGGCACTAAATAAATGTCTGGCAAACAAGGGAATCAATAAAGGACTACAACAGAAAGCAGAGTATTATATGTGCCACTGATAATCAGAATTAGAAAAGATTATCAGAGGCACAGAGCACCCACAATAGGGTAAATAAGGAAGATGAAGGTGCGTGTTGTTTCTGTCACCTGGCTCTCACTCCCATGTTCCTCTGGATATCACCTTTTCCCCATTATCTGTCTTCCTGCTCCCTGGAGCTAACTCCAGGGGTGGGCATGTGATCCAGGCTGAGCAAACTGAAATACTCCAACCCATTGGTTATAGCAATTGGTTAAAAATATGCATACCTGACCCAAGCCATGCTTATTAATACAATCACAGCTAATCTTTGGAATCTTGCTTAAGCAACCAAAAAGACAAGTCATTTTTCATGCTGGATTTGGAGCCGAGGGGATGAAAACAGAGCTTCTGACCACCACACATGGGAGAGCCTGTCTGAGAATGGAAGTAACTCCTGGAAAGAGAGCCTAGCAATGGAGGGAGACTAATCCTAATGACATCATTGGAGCCCCTGGATTTAGCATTGCTAAAAGGAGGCATTTTTCAGTTTGTAGCCAACAAATCTCTTTCTTGTTTCATTCAATATTAGACTGGATTTTCTGTCATGTGAGACTGTAAGAGTTTTCACTTAAAGATGGAATTAGAACCCATCGATGAAGAAAGTGGCAGCTTTTCAATAGGGAGGAGATCCCAGGTGGACAGGACTATATAAGCAGTAAAACAGAGTAAAGAAACAGAAGACCACTTCAGTTATAATGACTTTTTAAAAAATCTATAGCTCAAGGGGCGCCTGGGTGGCTCAGTCATTAAGCATCTGCCTTCGCTCAGGTCATGATCCCAGGGTCCTGGGATCGAGCCCGGCATCGGGCTCCCCGCTCCGCGGGAAGCCTGCTTCTCCCTCTCCCACTCCCCCTGTTTGTGTTCCCTCTCTCGCTGTGTCTCTCTCTGTCAAATAAATAAATAAAATCTTTAAAAAAAAAAAATCTATAGCTCAAGTTTAAGTTTAGATGAAGTCTGAGAGAATGGGTTGGGGTTAGCTGAGTGAAGTGGGTATAACAAAGGGGACTTCTCACACCTCACTAAAAGGAGTGGCTGCTACTCAGCCCAAACAAACTGTTGCCACTTGGGAACTGACCCAGTCCAGCCACATCTCCCAGTTTTTCAGCAAAAATTTCAATCCAGACTTTATAAAGGTGTTGGTAAGAATATGAAAAAACGAATTGACAGTGATATATGGTCTAAATACACAAGTCTATGGACAGGATCCAGCAGTTGGGTTCCTGACTTAGGAGTCTATTCCAAAGGCCAAGAAATTAAATTCAAATCCATATAAGAGGATTTGACCCATGTAAAGGTTTTCTAAAGAACACAAGTATATGTATATCCTAAGGAAAGCTCCTATGACAAAAGAATGGAAGAGAGAATTACAGGTACACAGAAGGAATGACAGACTGAAAGTCTATGACTCTGAGCTCCTAGCACAGAAATAGCTGTTGAGTAGACGAAAATAATGAAAGAATCTATGTTTCAAGGCAGGTGCCCTGAGGTGCTATCCAGGCTCACGTACTTTCCACCTCTGTAAAATACCACTAATAACAGTGTCTACTTTGTAGCATTCTGAAGAATAAATGAGTCAATGCTTATTATGACTGGCAGAATTCTAAGAAAGCTCCCAAGATTCCTGCCCCCTGGTGTACTCACTTCCATATAATAAATGGGTGCTGTTTTAAGCTCCTAAGTCTGTAGCAACTTGTTATCCCGCAATGGAAAATGAATACACTTAAAAAGCACTTAGAACATAGCCTGACACAAAGTCCTCAATGAATATTAGCTACTGTTATTGTAGGAGTCCATTAAACTGTACCTTCTTCTGATGTATTTAAAATAAGATTCTGATTACAAAAATTTGCCCATATCATATCTGCTGGCACAGAAGATGAACACAGGTATGCATCCTGGGATGGTTAATTTTATCAGTCAACTTGACTGGGCTAAGGGATGCCCAGTTGGCTGGTAGAATATTATTTCTGGGTGTGTCTGTGAAGGTATCTCCAGAAAAGATGGGCATTTCTATCAGTAGACCAAATAAAGAAGACTTCCTTCACTAATCATCCAGGCCACTGAGGGCTTGAATAGAACAAAGAGGCAGAAGAAGGGTGAAATTGCTCTTTGCTTGAGCTGAGATAGCTACCTTTCCTTGCCCTCAAGACAACTGTGCTCCTGGTTCTCAGACCTCCAGACTCAGACCAGGACTTGCATTGTTAAGTCTCCCATCTTCATGCCTTTGGGCTTGCACTTATACCATCAGGTATAAGCCTTCAAACTCAGCCTGAATTACACCACTGGCTTTCTAGGTTATCCAGCTTGCAGATGGCAGATTGTGGGAATTCTAAGCCTCCATAATCGCATGTGCCAATTCTTTTTTTTTTTTTTTTAAGATTTTTTTTTTTTTTTAATTCATTTGACAGAGAGAGAGAGCACAAGCAAGGAGAACAGCAGGCAGGGGCAGAGGGAGAAGCAGGCTCCCCACTGAGCAGAGAGCCCGACTTGGGGCTCAATCCCAGGACCCCAAGGTCATGACCTGAGCCAGACGCTTAACCAACTGACCACCCAACCGCCCCATAAAGTTATTTTTTAAAGCATATTGGATCAACAATTACTTAGCACAGAACAAAGCATAATAATTTTACTGGTAAATGAAATCCCATATCACATACATAGTATTAAGTAATGATATAATATTTTATATGATACTAGTAAGTAAGAAAACAAGCCATAATTTAAAATATATTTGAATGAATTCCTATAGAGCACATATACAAGAGAAATACTATAGTAAAAAAATCTGTCTGTAGAAAGTAGGCAGTAAAACACAATAAATTTGAAAAATTTCTATGGAGGTATCCATAGTGTATATAGAAATATATTTCACTTAAAAAAAAAAACCTAGTCCAAAGCGTACAGAAAAGTAATGAATTTGAAACAATTCCACCATCATGTACAAACAGTCCATGAAAGCACATATTTCTCTGAATATGAGAAAATGACCAGCAAGAGAAAAGGACCAAAAATATAAAAACAGGTTTCACTGAATATATAAGTGGGGAAAAAACAATGAGAAAAAAGCTACATAAAGATTTTTTATCTTCATCCTCAACATCACAGCTCAAAGCCTGAAAGCCCACCCATGAAACTGGAATCGGAATATTCTCTTCACCTCCAGCATTTACTACGACAGTCACAGTCATCACTACCTTAAAAATACCACTTTACAGCATGATCGCTAGAGAAATCTGATATTAAGCTTGAACTTAATCTTCTGTCAATATCTCTGCTGCTCATGAGCCATAAGCTTCAAACTAATAAATTTATATCTGAAGTAATAGAGAAATAGCCCTGTGATCAATCTCTGTGGGTTGAGGCTTGTTTGTTTAAAAACTACCAATGAGATAGGAGACCTTCATCTTCATTGAAAATCACTATATTCTGGAACTCCATCACTTGGAGCAGCCCTGCAGCCCACCCCAGCGCCCCCATGAGACTTCTGCTTGGTCTTGAATCCCTAAGACAGGCACAGAAGATGGGGATACATGTTGGCACAATTATTTGGAGTAAGGAACGTGTGATTTTATAGAACTGTATCTACTGCCTACAATCACTTCACTTCTCCTGAGGTTGCTTCCAGCTTCTATGAGAAGATGTTCTAAATCTCTCAAAATAACTGCAGAGTCCAAAGGAGTTCAGAGGCTCATGTTTTTGAGGGGCACGGACGGACTTCATTTAGTGCAACACTGAAGATTTTGTTTCACATTTAAATCTAAAATCTCACGAGAAGATACAAAATTGAAGAAAAATGTTAAAGTCAAACAATTTAATAGAATTCTAGAAAACCTGATATCAGCACATGCCTCCACATAAGAGCTTCTTTGTTATCTTCAATATAACACAAATTGTCCTTCTAACATAAAATATTACGGGTCATGGTAATTTCACAGCTTCATTACGTTAGAAAAAAATTTTAATGGTCAAGTCAGATTGCTTCCATTTTATAATATGCAGATAAGGGCAACTTCCTCATGAAGATGTTAAGGAATGAATATTAAAGAGGGATGGATGATAAAGAAAATAAAACCATTTGAAAAAGGTAATTTGAAATTAACAGCTAAGTTTCCAGTCATATTTAGGAAAATTCCCACTGAAGTTTGACTTTTTATTAATTATCACAGAATTTTAAATTAGAAAATCAAATATAAAAGAACCCAAAGCCCCTTCTGTAAAAAGTACACAAAGTTAGCTTGTCCTCTCATTTTTCTATTACCTTGTCTTAATAAATGAGTATGATACTTAACTGCCCAATCTCCTCTTGAATATGCTCCTGGTACTCAGCAGCAGCAATCAAACCAAACTACTCCAGTCGTCGTTCCCTTCAAGCTGTGAAGAACGAGGCTTGACAGATGAGTGGGGCACCCCCAGCAGTGATTCGGGAAACCCTTTCTGTGGCATCTGCTCTCATCACCGATCAAAACAGAAGGCTTATACACATTTTGAGTTAAAAACATTCCACAGAATGTATCTGCCCAGCTTTTACTTTGGCTATGCCATTATATTCTTCAAAATATTTTTTTAAATACTTAAACTGAAACAGATACATTACACTGTTTTAATGTTCATGAATTAAATGATATTCTCTGGATCCAATATGAACATTTCTGGCTATTCAGAACAGCACAATTTGGTTTCCATCATCTACCTCATCTCCTGGTGAAAATTTTCACAGCATGATGGAGCCACTAACAGGTGTGGCTTTTCAATGGATAATAACTTTATTTAGTGCCTTAGTACAATACTTAAGAGATCACACAAAATACAGAAAAACAAACCTATGCTTCCGATTTGCTACAGTATAAGAAATCCCCAAATTAAATTTGTGCCACACTCTTCTGGTTAATATTGTAAATCTATGCTTTACAAAAGATTAAATGAGGTAAATGATTTTGATTAAGATAAGACCATTTTGACTTCCTCCTCATCCCGGATACTGTCATTACAAAACACAACACAGTTGTCAAGCTTGCAAAATTCTAAATCACCATGACTCTATAGCTCCTCGTGAAATATTCCAAACGTCTTGCTGATTTTCAGGCCAATGACTTAACATACCAATTCAGACAGAAGTAATTTCCAGTTCAAATATGGGAGCGGGGAGGCTATCCTAAGAATAAAGAAGAATAGCTCAGCTTTTCATTAGAAGCAATATATTCTGAGAAACAACTTACAATTTTGGTAAAAATACCAAAAGCCTAATCACTGAACTTCTACTCTCAAGTAAAAAACAATGAAAGTCTTCACACTTTTGGTCCACATGAAATATAAAAATAGCACCAGTGAATTTCTAACTGCTAAATTCAATGCTGAATTTATTCCCTCCTTAACATCTCTTAACTTTCACATGTTGACCATCTCCTTTTTGAAATTCTCTTTTTTCATGGATGCCAAAAAGCCTGAGACCACCAGGGCTCCTGAGACACCTAAAGCTATTCTTTCTCTCTTCATGTCTTTTTAAATGATCTTTCTCCATTTATTTTACAAAACAGAAAACAAAAAGCAAAAAAAAACATAAACTAACAAAAGCCTTTAGCCGAATTTCCCACTTGAAAACGCTGCTATCCTGAGTGAGGTGATTCCATCAGGATCAGGAAGAGCAGGTGGCAGGGGGAGGGTTCACACAGAGAAGGGAATAAGTTTCAAGAAAAATCTTCAATCAACTGCTCCTAACTAAAAACAGTCACATCCATTAAGCATAAAATAGCAGTAAAACTCTTAGATTGCTTCCTCCTTTGGCATCCAGAGTTAGAACAGTCTCATTTCTAGTCCTGGGGTCCCCAACGGCCTCCCTAAATTCTAGGAAGTCAGCACTGATTCTTCCACCAACAATAGCTTGCATTAAAGGCCCAAATCAAATGATCTCTGCACACAAACCTCCATTTCAAGACTGTCACCCATTACCACAGTCTGCTGTAGGATATTCTGAGAATCCACAATGTACTGAGCTTGGTGTAAAGGATTAGAAAAAGGGAAGGATGACATAGTCCTGCTTTCAAAAAACTTTCAATATAATTATATTTATTTACATATGATTCTTTTATGTCTCCCACCAGATGGGACAGAAACTAAGTCTTAACTGTCCTTTTTCCAAATAGTACTGTGGATAGAGTCAATATAAATTTGTTGAGCTGAAATTGATTCTTTCTGACCTAAAATATCCAAGTAAGAATCCCACTGCTTTGTTTTGATCCAATTTCTCTACTTCTCCAATATGTTCTAGAAATAAAGGGAGCTTAAAATGACAAGTCAAACCAATTTTTCCCTGCTTCTTATTGCCAATATTAAATATCACAGTGACATACAGGGCTGGGGAAAGAGTTTAGTCCCAGAAGAATGCCCACCTAGCAAACTAGAATAGCAATCTCACAAAACCGCCTACCAAACCAACAAATCCAAAACACCACCACCATATAACACTTAAAAGGAAGAATGTTTCACATTTAAAATTTATGATAGCACAAAGACTCTAGAATTTTATGTTCAATGTACTGAATAAAAAGCATCTGTTAGTGAAAGAGCGATTAAATGACTTCAATGTGAGAGAATTAATCACATTTTCTCATACTTGGGATTCTGCTGTCACTTAAATATAAAGATGGAAAGTACTGTAATGTCAACATTCTAACACAACGTCAAAATAAGCCCCCTACTATTCACCTAGAAAAATGCAAAATTACATATTTGCCTAAGATTTTAAAAGCTTAATTACACTTAAAAGTTTTTAAAGCATTTATTCTATATTAATATAATTAACAGAACATCAGAGTTGTTTCTATTTTGAGTTGTTTAAAAATATTTAGGGTTAGCAAGTATATTGGCCTACACTCTTCTCACAAGCTCTCCACTTCACAGTGGGCTCAAATTCCAGCAAAACAATGCATTTATCAACACATGTCAGGACGCCTGGGTGGCTCAGTCAGTTAAGCGTCTGCCTTCGGCTCAGGTCATGATCTCAGGGTCCTGGGATCAGGCCCCATTGTCAGGCTCCACCCTCAGTGGTGAGTCTGCTTCTCCCCCTCCCTTAAGCCCTCCCCCTGCTTTCTCCCTCTCTCAAATAAATAAATAAAATCTTAAAAAAAAAAAGAAACATCATACCACATTTTGACATGAATGGAAAATATATGCAGATAAAAACTTAAGAACAGACGTTTGGATTGTTATATTTCTCCAGGCAAATGCCAGTACAGTGAACTGGACAGTTTATCACGAAAGGAAATAGAAAAGCTCCAAAGCGACAAATACACCGGAATTGAACCAAATGGTAGCCTGGAGAAAAAAAGGGTGCCTACTACCCTTATTCCCTTCACTTAGCAGGTAGAGGGTCTCAGGATGCTACTCTATTTCTCATGCTCCGTGTGCACTGTGGTCAATCCAAGCCTGAAGTTATTGGGCTTTGAAATCCCACTCAGAAAAGAGCAAGCTGGACTATGGAGTAGGTATTTCACATAGAAATGCTCCCAGGGACCCTAATCAGGTTTTGGAAAAGAGAAAGCCATTTGCTGACTGGCTTCACAGCCAAAAGGCTTGAAGAACCAATTCCATAACACTCTTCCTACGAATTACAATTTAGCAAGGCACAGCCTACCTCATTCTAGAAATGTAAGTGCAAACAAGCCCCATGAATTTGTTGTCTATCAAAGAAACAACTGGTCCCTGCAGAAGAAAAAAAAAAAAAGCAGATTTAACTAATCGCAAATGTACTCTGCTTTAGGGAAATCTACATGACATGCAGAAATCCAGGTTTTTAAAACAGAACAATGAGCTTACCAAAATAAACCTTCCTTCACAAAAGAATCATAAAGAACTCTGATAATCTCCAATTTTCCTACTTCACACAACTTGATATCTTATTTATAGAAATTAAATTTGCAAGCAAGATTTTCAGGAAAAAACACACCATACAATATACCATTTAATCCTTTGTTTATCATTTGGCTATAAGGATAATTACAATTTGTCACTTGGCAGTTTTTTCAGATCTGCTTTTTCAAAAACCTCTTTGATTCTCCAAAGAGGACCAGAATTATAGGAGACAAAACTACCTAAAAAGACAGAATTCCATGAAGAGACTAGGAGGAAAGACTTCCAAAACGTCTGGATGTGAAATGCTGCCATTCATCCTTGGCAGCCAATCGGTTCTGAGGGGCTGAATGGAGCCTTTGGCTCTTCCCTTCTATGATAAACTGGCCAACTCACCAGCACCTGGCTGGAGGGATTAAATTACACCCAAGTGCCTGCTCTGATTTTTTTTATCCACTTATATTTTATGCTTTTACCTTCCCATAATATGCCATAAGGGCACATGACATATCTCAGGGAGTTGAGAAAGGCTTCTCAGAAAAGGGGGAATATGAAATGAATCTTGAAGAATCAAAAAAAAAAAAAAAATAGTGCCAGGAAGAATGGGGAAGAAACTATACATGCAGAGGTCAAAATTAGGGATCTTGATTGTTGGGGAAATGACAGATGGCAAACCTTCAGAGCACCCTGAATCCACCTCAACTAATGCTGATGAGTACTCAGAAACACATGGATGATCACACTCATAGAGACACTACATTATTCTGTAATTGAAAACATGAAAGTGTTTTCAAAAGGACTTTTCAGTGCCAAAATCAGGGGCACCTGGGTGGCTCAGTTGGTTAAGAAGCTGCTTTTGGCTCAGGTCATGATCTCAGGGTCCTGGGTCTAGACCCACTTTGGCTCCCTGCTCGGTGGGGAGTCTGCTTCTCCCTCTTCCTCTGCACTCCCCCCACCTTGTGCACCCACACATGTGCTCACTCTCTCAAATAAATAAATAAAATCTAAAAAAAAAAAAACCCAAACCATCCAAGTCTGAACATTCCTTGCCATATGGAAAATACCCTGCTACTCCAATAATCTAAAAGGTAATTCTCTTTAACTATAGAGAATAACACCTTGCTTCCATAAAAGGCAAAGGATTTGGCAAACTTCTCTTGGTTGACTCTGAAGTGGTAAGAAGTGACAAAGATCATCCAAATCTCACAATACAGAGGAAATATTTTCAGCTCAAAAAAGTTATCTTTATATCATCATTGCTCTAAAGAAAAGCTGGAAGCCTGACTGCCAACCATTAGCAACACACATGGATATCTTCCAGGAATGGCTTTCCAAAATCTGATCATATCCCTGTAATTATCTAATATCAAATCCAGCAGTGTTGACAAAGCAGAAGCCCGCTCAACTCCTGCTGATGATCATCACTCAGAGCTAAAGCTCCTTTATCAAATCAGAATGACTTACAAGTAGAAGCTCACTACCTCAGGAGCCAGAGGAACACAATGATCTCCACCCCGTTGCTTACACATGTACACGCGCACACACACACACCGGCCGTAACCGGGCCTTGCTGACTTGTCACTGGCTCTGACGGCCTCTCTCCTCGAGTGTTCTCACACACATGGGCAGCTCTACACGTTGGTTAAAAAATACCCTAGCCTGTCAAAAATAATTCCCTATCCAGAGAATGTACTTGTCCTGCCTACCTTTATTTGTTACCGTCACAGCAACATGCTACCACTAAGATTTGGCAGTTAGAAGAAACACTGACAATGCAACAATATAAAGGAGTAAAAGGTACATTGACAGAATCTGTGCAATTTCCTGGTCACTCCACAAGGTGCTAGGAAAATGGTTACATGTCTCGAGTTACAGGTAGCCAGCTCTGGGAAATAGTATGGGATGAGGATTGCAGAGTCCTCAAATGCCATACTTTAAAAGCTTGATTTTATACAATAGGCAGTAGGGACTCAACAAACATTTTTAAGCAGAGGATTCAAACGATCAGATCTGCTTTCAAAAAAAAAAAATGGGGCGCCTGGGTGGCTCAGTCGGTTGAGCGTCTGCCTTCGGCTCAGGTCGTGATCCCAGGGTCCTGGGATCAAGCCCCACGTCGGGCTTCCTGCTCCGCGGGGAGTCTGCTTCTCCCTCTCCCTCTGCCTGCCGCTCTGCCTACTTGTGCTCTCTCTCTATCTCTCTGTCAAATAAATAAATAAAATGTTTAAAATATATATATATATGTAGCAGAATATAAAAGAAGTGACAAATATCATCCAAATCTCATAATATAAAGGAAATATTTTCAGCTCAAAAAAGTTATCTTTATAGCAATCATCAGTGATGACTGAGAGAGTAAGAGGCAAAGAGATTAGTTAGAGCCACTTAGGGAAGATAGAAAGGGCCTGAAGTGGGTCAGTGGCAAAAAAATATAAAAAGAAAAGAACACAAAAGCAGCAGGGCATCTGGAAGGAAGGAAAGAGGGAAGAACCAGAGGCCCCCCCCCCTGAGGTTTCAGGCATGGATGACTTAGGAGACTACCATGCCAAGAAGAGACAGAAAAAGTGGAAAAGCAGCATGTCTTATTGAGGACAAGATAGAGTTTAAGTATCGTTCATGATAAATCTGAAGTTAAAACAGATCATGCAAGGGAATATTGTAATTAATAAGTAGAAAATATAAGATTGGACAACAGAAGAAATAGCAAGGCAGAAATTGATGCTTGGGGTATTTTCAGCACACAGGCAGCAGGGGCAGTGGAATACGGACATTCAATAAGTAAAAAGAGAATAAGCAAATAATAAGTTTTTAAACAAAATGGTAAGAGATGTAGGAGAATCAGAGGGAGGTCATGCCAGAGGCCAATTAAAAGATTTCCAAATGTGGGGCGCCTGGGTGGCTCAGTCGGTTAAGCGGCTGCCTTCGACTCAGGTCATGATCCCAGGGTCCTGGGATCGAGCCCCGCATCGGGCTCCCTGCTCGGCGGAGAGCCTGCTTCTCCCTCTCCCTCTGTCTGCCCCTCAGCCTACTTGTGCTCTCTCTCTACTCTGTTAAATAAATAAATAAATAAATAATCTTAAAAAAAAAAAAAAGATTTCCAAATGTTATACAATATCACACCTTAAGATCTGCACATTCCAGGTTTTAGTTGATACTGTTCTTAGAATCTTGAAGGAAAACAAGAAAACCCAAAGTCGCCTACTATTACAAAAGACTTCTGAGGCACCAAAATAACATTCCTTACCAACTTCTGCTCTAAACCTGAAGGTTATGAAGCATGAATAGGGCCCCAGGACATCAACCAATAAATTGCACGGACTCCTCAGATGATGACTTGGTTCTGCCATTTCAACAGAATGCTGCCAGCCGTAGCGGGAAAGAAGGTAAGAAAGTGCTGTGAGGGTATTTTTCATCCTGGTCCTAATTCAGCTGATCCTAATTAAACAGCTCTGCATAAAGAGTGCCTTGATAAAATTTTCCTACAAACATCGAAACTAAAAACAAATTATTATTTTCTTTAAAGATTTATTGGTTTTTAGAGGGAGGAAGAGAGCACAAGCGAGAGAGGCAGATGGAAAGGAGAGTCTCAAGCAGACTCCATGCTGAGCGCGGAGCCTGAGGTGGTCTCGAGCTCACAACCCTGAGATCACGACCTCAGCCGAAATCAAGAGTGGGACGTTTAACCGACTGCACCACCCAGGTGCCCCAAAATCAGATTATTAATTAAAACTTGAAATAGGGCCCACAACTGCCAAGCCTGGTCAAATGTAGTTCCAAATGCTTTTCTTTTACTCAACAAGTTATTTGTCCAAAAGTGGTATTTCTGAATTACCTGCCTATCCCATTAATATCAGGTATAAATTTTAAGGTCACATAAATACTCCTCAGAGAAAAAGAAGTACCCAAGAAGGTCGAAGAGGATTTTCTTCTATATTGCACATATATTCTACTATATTATAAAATATTCTAATCTGTAAATGTAAATATTTATAGAATCATTAAAAAAGCCACCTCTACTAATGGCTTGAAAATGAGACAGATCCAGGCTAAAGGCTCTTGAATAATTAATGTTTTAATATTCAGTACTTCAAGGTTATGGAACCAGATTTCACAAAGTAGCTTAACTCCATGCAAATTCCGTTCCAATCACCTTTACTGTCACCTAGAGTTGTGGCAGCTTCAGCTCAGAAACATTTGATATAAAAAACCCACCCTCCTCCCACACACCCTACCGGCACTTATTTAGATTTAAATATATGAGGGAGAGAGGTGTGTAAGACAGGATGTACCACCTGTATGAAAATAGCAGAAATCCTAATTAAATAACTCAGAGCTTTGCCTATAGCACTACTTTAGTATTAGTGATAGAAATCTTATCAAATATTCTCATTTCACTCACCATGGATTTCACTCCTAAGGCATAGAATAGTTCATGATTAGAGCTCTAACACAGAACTAACATAACCCAGAATGCAGTATGGTGGAATAAGGGGAAAATCTGAGATTAAGAGAGCCAGGTTAAAGCTCTGGCTTTTTTTGTTTTTAAAACAGTGTGACCTTAAGCATTCCTCATCTGCAAAAGGAATAAAAACAATAATGACTCAGAGGGCTGTCTGTAAGAGCTATAATGTGATTATAGTTGTTAAGCTACATTGTAGAGTTAAAAAAATAAATAAAATAAAATAAAATGAAATGAAATGAAATCAGGGTAGTGGAGCACCGGGCAACTCATGATAGATCCTTCAGTTGTCTCTTGATCTACCGATGTAAGACAAAGACCAGGGTCTAATATTCATTGGCTTCTTGGTTGAGTATGGGACAGAAGATGAAGAACAAATCCACATACTGTCAAGTATATGATACAGCAGTTCTGTTTATAACTGAGTTACTGAAGAAGGGTACCTAGCTGGTATGGAAAGCCATAATCACTTAAACATAGACTCCCTGAGACTGAAACTCATCATTATACAGATAATCGAATCTATTCTAGTTTCAAACGCTGACACAAGTAATCCTATGGTGTAACTTATTCATTCTTTTCTGGCCTTATACAGATAACCTTCAATATAAGGAATGGAGGGTGAAAGGGGGAAAACTGGTAGATATTTATCAAAGGGCACATACTTCCAGCTATAAGACGAATAAGTAATGGAAATCTATTGGACAGCACGGTGTTTATAGCCAATAACACTATATTATATATTTGAAAATTGAGTTCTTATGTGTTTTCACCATAAAAAAACAAATGGTAATTATGTGATATAATGAAGGTGTTAGCTAACCTGAAATCATTTTGCAATATATGTGTAGAAAATCAACACTCTGTACACCTTACATGTACATAATGCTATATGTAAATTACATACCAATAAAGCTGAAAAAATATATATATAAGGAAGAGATATTGCTGAAAAGTTGTTTGTACTGCTAAATTGTTTGTTGTATCACATTTTTACTTCAACTTAGAAGCTAGTTCTTGAGTACTGGGGCATCAACTAACAGAAAGAACATTTGACTGAGCTCAAAGGACCTACATTTTGGAGCTCAAAGGACCTAAACTTTAGCATTCTTCCATCACCAGGTGAGTACCTGACCTTCTCTGAGCCACAACTGATGTATCGTGGCAAGAGGAGCAGAGAGGCCACGGACCTGGATACTTCCTGTGATCTTGTCAATCCTAAAATTGTCAGCTTCTGTGTTGAAGGAGGGTACTGGGTACATGATTCTGTTCTCACTAAGTATAGGCAATGAAGACATATAACCAATAAAAATAGAGAATATTCACAGTTGCCAAGTGGTTGGCAGAGCAAATGCCAGTGACCACTGATTTTACAACAGGAACAGATTAATCCTAGTCAGGTGGATTTCGTCAAAGATTTGCACTGAAACTTTGGGAAAAAGAAGGACCTGGATATAAAGGATAGGGGAAGATATACTAGCCTCCTTCCATGATTACCATGAATACCATGAACTCAAAGAGCACCAGCCCTACCTTATACTCATGGAGATAATTCATCCTGACATGAGATGCTGATCCTGAATGAAACCCTTCCAAGGACAGGTAGCTCCAAGCTGTGTCAAGGCAGCCTGATACATGGTTGGACCACTCGAATATTAAAGCTCTTCCAGATACTGAGTCATAATCAACTTGCCTAATAGGACAAGACTTTCCTTCCATCCCTCATTATTTCATAAATGAACACTTAGCTGAATATGTCTCTTTAAACATCTAACACTAGGTACTGAAAATAAAAATTTTAATGAAAATTGACCCTTGACAGAGACTAGTGAGGTTTTGTTCTCTCTTGATAAGGACATATTTGTTAATCTGGCTTTGAGAAGCCATCCCCAAATTCTCTTATATTTGTAATATACCGAGTCACCTTATTTTCCATATCAAATAGCAATGTCTAATTTCTGCCATTAAAATTTCACCCTGTTTCTGCTGGTTATAAAATGTAACAGAGCAGTTTATCATAATTTTTATTATTATTCAAAGTATACCCCTAAAACGTATTTTTTTTTTTCCTCCCACGAGAGGTCCTTCTCATTCCTAACAGAAATAGTCAAACCACAATATGTAAGGTCTGAGCACGATATCCATAATTTTAAAAAAGATATAAAGAATCAAACAAAAACTTTCTGAACTTGAGTAACACGGTCAAAATTATTTCTACCAGAAAATTGTATCTTTACATTTCATTTGAAGGCAAAATAACAAAATATAACACCAGCAGTTAAAAAACAAAAAACTAAGAATGAAAGTGTAAGTACATAATACATTAATAAAGTACACACTTTTTTCTATTTAACAATTTTATTTATTCCTAACCTTTAGTGCAATAGTACATCTATCCCACTGTATTATTGAAATGAACCATTTTTAACTTACTAAGTTAAATCTCCTTGGAATAAAAAATAAACTCAAAAATCAACTACTGTACACTACTGTGCTACGAACATGATTGGCAACTGTAGAGCTAATGGCTTGTTGGAAGGTAACAGATAAAATATTTTCTATCCTTTTTCTTTTTAAAGACTTATTTATTTGAGAGAAAGAGAGAGAGACAGCACAAGCAGGAGGGGCAGAGGGAAAGGGAGAGAGAATCTCAAGCAGACTCCATACCCAGCACGGAGCCTGATGCAGGACTCAATCCTATGACCCTGAGATCATGACCCAAACCGAAACCAAGAGTCAATCACTTAACCAACTGCAGCACCCAGGTGCCCCTATCTTTTGTTTTTTAATTCTCAGAGAATTTTCTGGTAGCATATATTCTGCTTCCTTCTGAGTGCAAAAATTTCTCTGGCTTACAAAGAATAATTCAAGAGATGGCAAACAATGGTCCATGGCCCAAGTCTGGCCCTCCACCTGTTTCTGAACAGCCCGCAAGCTTAGAGTGTTTGCCTACATTTTTAAATGTTTGTGGTGGGGGGAATAAAAAGAATATTCGGGGACAAGTGAAAAGTATATGAAAATCAACGTTCAGTGTCCGTAAACAAAGTTTTATTAGAACGCAGCCCCCCTGTTCACTTACATGTGTCCCAGGGAGGCTTTCCGGTGCCAACACTGAGGTTAAGAAGTTGCACTCTCAGCAGACACTACAAACTGCCAAGATACAGTAAAAATTCACTTTTGCCTCTTGGCCTACGAAGCCACACTGACCATCCGGGCTTTTAAAGAAAAGGTATGCTGAACTCTGTAATAAGTAACATGATGATTCATCATTTCCTAAAGAACTGAAGATAATGGCAGCCTCTCTGATCCTGACCTATCAACGAACTTACTGAACTTCTTGGATTTTACCACGTTAAATCTTATATGCTTGTAGTAATGTATTATTTTTCAGACATATTTAAAAAAATACACTCCATAAAACAAAAAACTGGACAGTTTTCATGCAGTCCTTCGTTCAGTCATCAATTAAATACCTACTGCATACCATGAAGATGGCTAGGGATTCAAAATGAAATGTAATTCCTGGTGCTAAAAAAGTCACAATTGAGGAGCACCTGGGTGGCTCAGTCGGTTAAGTGTCTGCCTTCGGCTCAGGTCATGATCCCAGGATCCTGGGATCAAGCCCCATGTTGGGCTCCCTGCTCAGCGGGGAGTCTGCTTCTCCTTCTCCCTCTGCTCCTTCCCCTTCCCCTGCTTGTGTTCTCTCTCTCTCTCTCAATCTCTGTCAAATAAATAAATAAAAACTTTAAGAAAATTTTAAAAATTAAAAATAAACTAAAAAATCACACTCGGGTAGGCAGACTCAGCACTCCAGTTCTTGCCACTGAAGGAAAGGCCAAAGCAAGGAAAGCAACATCTGCCATTTCACCATGACATATTGTCATTTAAAAAATATTGCCTCTATTAATGGCAGGTTGTACACTTAAACAGAGAAGGCAACAAGGCTTGGCAAACACGTTTATCCATCAATAGTTTTAATTACAGCATTAGCCTTTCATAAGCAATTAACCTTGACCAACAGAGATACGAATAAAAATGCTGATTAAGAATTTACTAATTATCCTTCCCAACTTCAGAAGTTCGCTAGCATTTGGTCTTTATAATAAATATACACCAACTCATCATAGGTTATTTACACTTAAATGAAGATTAACTGAATGGCTAAAAATGAAGAACATGAAACACACATTAAAAACACAATGACTTGTTTTGTTATGAAAGCCCAAGTGTCCTACAAATGTCACTTTACTTGGAAGAATGTTTTTGAGAATAATAGTCTCTTGAACCTACACAGAGATTCAATTTATTGTAATAAAAAGAAAACCATATAAATCATAAGTGCGTCAGCATTTCATAATGTGAATGCCAGGATCTGCATGCAGTTAAGCATCTTGGCTGTTTGCCTGTTCTCCTTAAAACCAGAGGAGAGGTAACATCCTGACAAGCAAGTCTTCTAGCAGCTGTGCTGAGCAGACACGAGAGAAGTCTTATCTAGCAGCTACCTCCAAACCAACAGATACAAGCACCCCGGTGATCAGAGGTTAGCAATCCTGGTGTGTCTGCTCGCTTTGAATAGTAAATATTTAATGGCATATTTTTCCTTAATGGAACCCAGGCACATCTGATCAGTCTCTGGGATCATTTAATAATGCAGTCAAAGTTATCATACTGACATTTCACATCAACTTTGTAATTAGATAATTCATCACTTTATTAATTCAAAAGATTGCTTTCTTTACTACTTTCTAGCATGCTACAGTGGGGAAACCCAACTGAGCTGATCAACAAAAAGGCTCTAAAACTTGGTCCTACATGAACTTGAAACCCTCGAATGGCAAACATACACACTCCTGACCTTTGAAACCAACAGAAGTAATATTCTACCCACAAATTAGCCTACCAGCAACACTGAAGTAATAAAGGCACCACTAAATCTAGAATAAGAGGGCTAACAAAATTTTAAATTAAAAACTGAATATATCAAGAACAAGTTTGTTCTTACTTTCTACTGAGGCACGATGCTCTTCAGTGAATAAAAAGGACCAAAAAATGATTATTTAGTAATTTTTCCTTCTTGCTGATTTTACACACTTTACTAAAATTATGAGGTTATGGCAGAATATAACATAGATTTGTAACACTCTCAGCACACAGCAGCCAAATATAAGTATGCAGGCTCGGATATACTAATATCATTAGTATTTTCTTGTGTCTTATTTCTAACATATCTCAATCAAAAGTATTAAATTACTATTTCTTTTCCTGTTATGAATTAGCAAGATTCTTGTGTGAACACATTTTCCACTGCTTCTCCAATAAAAAAGAACTCTCTTCCAGTAAAAAGCAATTTGATCAGGATAAAAATGAATGGAAATTTTAAGTACCATAGTACAAAAAAACCCTTCTCATTTTCAAGTCTGTACAAGCACAGTGTATACTGCAAAACCAGCTGCAACTAATAACATTAAAATTTAGAGTTTAGAAAGGCAGGCTCTGGAGGTCACATATGTGCCCTAAAGAATAAAAATAACATGCTACCAGAATTATTTTGTTTGAAAGGAAAAGGGAGAGAACATCTTCTCAAACAGATGTGGACTTTCTAATCAATAAATTCTGTGGCAGTTGTACAATATTACAGAGTTAAAAAGTACTTTGCAGAGTGCTCTGGAAACACAATGACACATTTTGTGGTCAGGAAGGCAACTTCAATTATAGTTGCTTCCAATTTAATGTCTGTTTTTGAAACATTTTATGCAACTAGTTCATTTTCTATTTTATTGCACTGATCTTATCACATCTCTAATTGGTTTACCAAATGCATTTTTAGAAAAGAAAGCTTAAAGTCCAGAAAAAATAATTAAGTATATGTTTCTCGAACTCTGCATAATAATCTCTAAAAAATCTGTTCTTTGCATAGGAAATAAACTCAAACCCAGGTCTACTGACATTAAGTTTAGGCATTAATAACCATTATAAATAACATTCAATATACATTTTGAGGGACAGAATACAGAAATACTACACATTCCATGCCATTTCAGTGAATTATAACATGATAATTAATGAATCTTCTAAATTCATTTCATCCTTCGAAAATGCATGCGTGAGAAACATTTCATTCATCATGGGAAGCTTACCTCTGTATGTCCTTTGTGACATCTCAAGGAACTACTTTGTTGTTAATGAATGCAGGAAACAGTAAAAGATTCCCATTCACAAGAGCTATAGGTAATTCTCAGCATTTCAAGAGACACCAGCACTGGGCACAGCTGTGAGCCCCCCTCCGAGACTCTGGTTTACACTGAGTCGCAGACTGGCTCCTGACACAAGGAGACATAAAACACTGAAACTTTAGACCCAAATAAAAATTAAGCTGGGAGGTGGGGCCAGCAGTAGTTGAAATTAGTAATATGTGTTACACTAAGTACTTCTGACTTAATCCTCACTTTCATCTCTGAAGTAGATACGATGATGATGATGATTCCCATTAACAGATGAGGAAATCAAGACCAAGGGAATTTCATTTTCTAGTCTCAGAAAACAACTTAACCATCATACTATTCAGCATGCCATTTAAATTTGTCTTTCTCAGGGTGCGTGGGTGGCTCAGTCTGTTAAGGATTTGCCTTGGGCTCAGGTCATGATCTCGGAGTCCCGGGATTGAGCCCTGCATCGGGCTCCCTGCTCAGTAGGGAACCTGCTTCTCCCCCTCTCTGTGTGTGCGCACGCGCTCTCTCTCTCTCAGATAAATACTCTTAAAAAATAAAAAAGAATAAATTTGTCCTTCTTTAATTGTTATTCTCTTGCCCTTTAAAGTTTATATTTATTAAGAGTAGTATGAACATTTTTCTGTATTTGTGGCAAATATTTAGAATTCAATCAGTAGACTGAACCATAGTAGCTGTCACACTAAGATAAATCCATTTTGAAACCTAACCCAAAATCTCGTTTGTAGATAGAAGTGGAAGAAAAAAAGTGTGGGGTGGGAAGGAGAAGGGGCTCGTAGAAATGAAGATGTGAATCAGACAACAAAAAGAAATAAAAGGCATCCGAATAGGCAAACAAGTGGTGAAACACTCACTATTTGCAGATGATATGATTCTTTATGTGCAAAACCCCAAAGACTCCACCCCAAAAATGCTAGAAGTCATACAGGAATTCAGTAAAGTGGCAGGATATAAAAACAATGCACAGAAATTAGTTGCATTTCTATACACCAACAACAAGACCGAAGAAAGAGAAATTAAGGAGTCGATCCCATTTACAATTGCACCCAAAACCAAACCATAAGATACCTATGAATAAATCTAACCAAAGAGGCAAAGGATCTGTACTCAGAAAACTATAGAATACTCATGAAAGAAATTCAGGAAGACACAAAGAAATGGAAAAACGTTCCATGCTCATGGATTGGAAGAACAAATATTGTGAAGATGTCAATGCTACCTAGAGCAATCTACACATTTAATGCAATCCCTATCAAAATACCATCCACTTTTTTTCAAAGAAATGGTACAAATAATCGTAAAATTTGTATGGAACCAGAAAAGACCCCGAATAGCCAGAAGAATGTTGAAAAAGAAAAGCAAAGCTGGTGGCATCACAATTCTGGACTTGAAGCTCTATTACAAAGCTGTCATCATCAAGACAGTATGGTACTGGCACAAAAACAGACACGTAGATCAATGGAACAGAATAGAAAGCCCAGAAATGGACCCGCAACTCTATGGTCAACTAATCTTCGACAAAGCAGGAAAGAATGTCCAATGGAAAAAAGACAGTCTCTTCAACAAATGGTGTTGGGAAAATTGGACAGTCACATGCAGAAGAATGAAACTGGACCATTTCCTTACACCACACACAAAAATAGACTCAAAATGGATGAAAGACCTCAATGTGAGACAGAAATCCATCAAAATCCTCGAGGAGAACACAGGCAGCAACCTCTTCGACCTCAGCCGCAGCAACTTCTTCCTAGAAACATCGCCAAAGGCAAGGGAAGCAAGGGCAAAAATGAACTACTGAGACTTCATCAAGATAAACAGCTTTTGCACAGCAAAGGAAACAGTCAACAAAACCAAAAGACAACTGACAGAATGGGAGAAGGTATTTGCAAATGACGTATCAGATAAAGGGCTAGTATCCAAAATCTATAAAGAACTTATCAAACTCAACACCCAAAGAACAAATAATCCAATCAAGAAATGGGCAGAAGACATGAACAGACATTTTTCCAAAGAAGACATCCAAATGGCCAACAGACACATGAAAAAGTGTTCAACATCGCTCAGCATCAGGGAAATCCAAATCAAAACCTCAATGAGATACCACCTCACACCAGTCAGAATGGCTAAAATTAACAAATCAGGAAACGACAGATGTTGGCAAGGATGCGGAGAAAGCGGAACCCTCCTACACTGTTGGTGGGAATGCAAGCTGGTGCAGCCACTCTGGAAAACAGTATGGAGGTTCCTCAAAAAGTTGAAAATGGAGCTACCATACGATCCAGCAATTGCCCTACTGGGTATTTACCCCAAAGATACAAACGTAGTGATCCGAAGGGGCATGTGCACCCCAGTGTTTATAGCAGCAACGTCCACAATAGCCAAACTATGGAAAGAGCCTAGATGTCCATCAACAGATGAATGGATAAAGAAGATGTGGTATATATATACACAATGGAATATTATGCAGCCATCAAAAAAAGAAAGAAATCTTGCCATTTGCAACGACGTGGATAGAACTGGAGGGTATTATGCTAAGCGAAATAAGTCAATCAGAGAAAGACAAGTATCCTATGATCTCACTGATATGAGGACTTCTTAATCTCAGGAAACAAACTAAGGGTTGCTGGAGTGGTGGGGGGTGGGAGGGATGGGGTGGCTGGGTGATAGACACTGGGGAGGGTATGTGCTACAGTGAGCGCTGTGAATAGTGTAAGACTGATGAATCACAGACCTGTACCTCTGAAACAAATAATACATTATATTTTTAAAAAAAAAAGAAGATAGTAGGAAGGGAAAAATGAAGGGGGGGAAATCGGAGGGGGAGACGAACCATGAGAGACTATGGACTCTGAGAAACAAACTGAGGGTTTTAGAGGGGAGGGGGGTGGGGGGGGGTGGATTAGCCTGGTGATGGGTATTAAGGAGGGCACGTACTGAATGGAGCACTGGGTGTTATACGCAAACAATGAATCATGGAACACTACATCAAAAACTAATGATGTAATGAATGGTGACTAACATAACATAATAAAATAAAATTTAAAAAAAATCACACACACACAAAAAAAGAAGATGTGGTTTGTATCTACAATGGAATATTACTCAGCTATAAAAAAGAATGAAATCTTGCCATTTGCAATGACATGGATGGAGCTAGAGTATATGTTAAGTGAAATACGTCAGTCAGAGAAAGACAAATACCATATGATTTCATTCATATGTGGAGTTTAAGAAACAAAACAAACGAGCAAAGGGAAAAGAGAGGAAGAGAGAGAGAGAGAAATCAAGAAACAGACTCTCAGCTATAGAGAACACACAGATAGTTCGGTGGGGGGAGGGGCAGAGTAGGTGAAATGGGTAATGGGGATTAAGGAGTGCACCTGTCATAATATTCACCAGATGATGTATGGAAGTGTTGAATCACTATATTGTACAACTAAAACTAATACCACACTGTATGTTAACTTAAAAAAAAAAAAAAGATGAAGAAGAAAAAGAAAAAAGACAAAAAGCCTACCGAGAATGAATCATGCGCTCAGGTTTAAGAACCTTCTCATCCTCCACTGAGCCCTTTTGATTCCAGGCAAGTTCAAGTTTAACATATATAACATATCCCCAAGTAAGACTTTTGACTTGCTAAGGTTTTTGCCTTGGTAGATAATTTTCTGATTCATAATTAGCCACATGTTTCCATAACCTGAATCAAGAATGCTTTGCACATGGTAGGCCTGCAAAAAAAATTTAAAAGGTCTGCTTAATTTAATAAGTGAATTCAGTAACTTCTCAGGTGGCCAAGAGGCTTCATTATAAAAGACTAATTGTAAGGAATGTTTGGAAATCTGAATTTTAAATAAAGCGCATTTGTCTGAAATCTAAGTATTAAAAATATCAGATGTAAAACAAGTTTGAAAATTATTGAAACCAGGTGACAGAGACATGAGGATTCATTGTACTAATTTCTCTACTTTCATGAATGTTTGGAAAAGTCCATAATCAAAAAGTAAAAAAAATTAGGATATAAACAAATGTAGAAAAGGTCTCAGAATTCCTTCTGCCTTAAGTGACCATGAGATGAGCTAAGATATAAGCTTAGCATGTCTAAAACCTGCATAGAACCAGAATGAATATAAATGAAGGGGACCAAAAGCAAAACATAAAACAGGATTTTCTTTATTGGGACCAGGCAAAGCCAGCCTTCGTCAAAGCATAAACTGGAAAGTTGGTGCATGAGGTTGAGAAAGGCAGGGCAGCCTGGAACCATGCCTGACAGTCTGTGTATCTGTGGGCTGTGGGCAGTACACACGTGGGGTCCATTCCTCTCTGGTTAATTCTATGCCACTGAGACAGGGAGAGAGGCACAGGAATAAAATCCTCCGCCCAAGTTTCTCCAACCACTGCCAATGCATTTGTCATGACCTACTCCATCACCTTGCAATGTTAGCAGCTCATCCCTGAGGTATGCATGACACCAATTACCTTAATATTAGACTATTCTATTTTTTTAAGATTTTACTTATTTACTTGACAGAGAAAGAGACAGACAGAGAGAGAGAGGGGCAGAGGGAGAGGGAGAAGCAGACTCCCTGCTAAGCAAGGAGCCCGACTCAGGGCTCGATCCCAGGACCCCGGGATCATGACCTGAGCCGAAGGCAGACACTTAACTGAAGGCCGACACCTAACCGACAGAGCCACCCAGGGACCCCTAGACTATTCTATTTAAAAAAAAAAAAAAAAAGATGACAAAGAAAAAGAAGGTGGGGAGAAAAAGAGGAGGAGGAGGAAAGTGATCTCTTTTAAGGACATATGTATAAGCAGAAAACTAACAGCAATTTATAAAACCTTAATAAAACTTTTACAAGGAAGTATAGGAGCCATAGGTTAATGTTGCTTTAACCTACATTATATGGAAAAAATCACAGCTCTGAGTCCACTTCCACCCCAAAATCTCAGAGATGTTTGTCTTCTACTTTCGTGGCAATAGCAAATACGACTATGTGGGGAGAAGGGAGAACATATTAAAACTTTCTCTACTTATTCACAATGACAGAACTTTTCCCTACACAGCATGGAAAGAATTTCACTGTGAGATATATGAAATTAAAATTTAAAAAAAAATAAGAGAAATAAGAGAGTAATTCACACGTTACATTGAGCAATAGAAAGTATTTTTAAATATTTCCCATAAATACTAGTAGCACCAGTAATTACCACTTGAGCAATTTCTAAAACAGAAACAACTGTCACGAAAAGCCACGGACTTAACACTAGGAATGAAGGTACAGTCAACACAAGGCGTATTTTTATCTTTCAGGAGGTATCACTCTGTAGAGCACCTAACATCAAAAGCACCTGTGTGTATTGTACACACGATACTCCTAAAGGTTATGATTTTCAGAAGGACGTGAAATAAACACATGAGACACTTCTCATATGTATTATAAGTAAACACTGTATTTTGAAATCAGTTTTAAACTGTAGACAAACCAGAATGTAATGCTAAGGTGATGTTACCAGAAAATCATAAAAACATACTCTGAAGTATAAAAATACATTTGAGAAAAACAAGAATAGCAATCACACAAATCACTTTTGAATTCTTAGAAAATGGGTAAATTACAAAACACACTTTAAAAATATTCATGGGATTAATATGTTAGTAGATGTGCACTTACGAATTGTCACACCACTGGCAAAATCACCATCAAATGTAAAATTTTACTTGTTATTAAAATATGGTCAATATTTAAGGAAACCAAAATATGCAATATGGGAAAGCAAGGACAGCAAACACAGAGCAGCAGTGGGGATATTATCTGATCCTTTTTCCTTATCCCAGGGCAGACAGCAAGCATCAGCCAGTGCATGCTTTCTCCCTGGGCCCAAACCAACCATCAGAATCATTTCCAAACAGAGCAGGTCAGGTAGTGACTACCAAGAGACCACACACAAAAATATGAAATTAAACCTATTTTCTATACCTAACACAGGATTTTAGTAACCTGAAACATTTAAACAGATTTTTAGACAATTATTTTTAAATCAGAAATGGTTATATTTTCATATTATTTAGAATTCACATAATCAAGAAATGGATTCCAATATATTTTTCACTTCAAAGACCAAAATCCATCACTGAAACAACATCACAAACCTGAATGCAATGACAACCTTAAAAATCCATTAGTAAGAAACAAGGGAATAGGCTGTTTTCTCTGGAGAAAAGCAAGCATACTCTTGAGAGTATGAGAGAGCACTTTGCGTGCTGACAATGAACATACGCAGGCCAGGAATAAGAGTACTGATAAAACAGAAAAAGTAATAATACCCTTTTCAATATAAGCAATACATTCTCTCATTCTCTACTCAATAAGGTAGGGGAATGATTTAAGGCACGAAGGTCCTAAATTTTCATGGATCAACAACAAAATGAGAAGTAAAGAGTTGATTTACGGCATTAACAAAGATATCAAATACTTAACACTTACTTTTGCGAAAGCTTCAAAAATGTCAAAGGAAGGTGGCAGCTGAGAAGCATCCTGGATTTCTTCTCTCATGAAATGTTGAAATGTCATTACGAGTTGCCTGAGGCCCTCTTTCTTATCTTCAGTCATTTTGTTAATATCTTTTTTAAAGAGAGAATAAATAGCACAATCACACAGTGAATTTTTAATGGACAATTTTCAGGTGTTCAATGCTAGCTGTTAAACCAGATTTATCCTCTCTAGATTTCATTCTGACAGAGAGCAAATACGTTCCTTTTTATTTTTTCGCAACTACATATTACAATACATACATTATCAATTAAATTGCACCAAACTTCATCTACAATATAAGAGCAAATACCTATCCAAACAAAATAAATACATGTACAGATGAAAAACACTACAACCCAAATCAGGAAAGATGTGTGTTACAGGTCCCCCACATCACCCTGGACATCACAAGTGCGTCAAGTCAAGTGAATTTAAGCAGATCTTCCCATGAAACAATTTTCAACCAGGTCATGACCAACTGATAAACAGTATATCTCAAAGGAAAAAACAAAACCAAAAACAAAAGAAAACACAAAGTAAAAAGTTCAGCTAGAGTCCAACTGGTGAAATGTGTCACATAAAAAGTCCATTGAGAAGAAAACAGGGACCAACCCAAGAAATCTCGACTTCAAGTTATTTCCAGACTGAATAAACAAGATGCGGTGCTGCTCAAAAACAGACACATAGATCAATGGAACAGAATAGAGAGCCCAGAAATGGACCCTCAACTCTATGGTCAACTAATCTTTGACAAAGCAGGAAAGAATGTCCAATGGAAAAAAGACAGTCTCTTCAACAAATGGTGTTGGGAAAACTGGACAGCCACATGCAGAAGAATGAAACTGGACCATTTCCTTACACCACACACAAAAATAGACTCCAAATGGTTGAAAGACCTCAATGTGAGACAGGAGTCCATCAAAATCCTAAAGGAGAACACGGGCAGCAACCTCTTCGACCTCAGCCGCAGCAACTTCTTCCTAGAAAC
>NW_022589757.1:1181694-1198048 GCF_004348235.1 Phoca vitulina | reverse complement strand
GCAGCCACTCTGGAAAACAGTATGGAGGTTCCTCAAAAAGTTGAAAAGAGAGCTACCATACGATCCAGCAATTGCACTACTGGGTATTTACCCCAAAGATACAAAAGTACGGACCCGAAAGGCTACGTGCACCCCGATGTTTATAGCAGCAATGTCCACAATAGCCAAACTGTGGAAAGAGCCAAGATGTCCATCAACAGATGAATGGATAAAGAAGATGTGGTATATATATACAATGGAATATTATGCAGCCATCAAAAGGAATGAGCTCTTGCCATTTGCAACGACGTGGATGGAACTGGAGGGTATTATGCTGAGCGAAATAAGTCAAACAGAGAAAGACATGTATCATATGACCTCACTGATATGAGGAATTCTTAATCTCAGGAAACAAACTGAGGGTTGCTGGAGTGGGGGGTGGGGTGGGAGGGATGGGGTGACTGGGTGATGGACACTGGGGAGGGTATGTGTTCTGGTAAGCGCTGTGAATTGTGCAAGACTGTTGAATCTCAGATCTGTACCTCTGAAACAAATAATGCAATATATGTTAAGAAAGAAAAAAAGAAGAAGAAGAATGTAGCAGGAGGGGAAGAATGAAGGGGGGGAAATCGGAGGGGGAGAAGAACTATGAGAGACAATGGACTCTGAAAAACAAACTGAGGGTTCTAGAGGGGAGGGGGTTGGGAGGATGGGTTAGCCTGGTGATGGATATTGAGGAGGGCACGTTCTGCATGGAGCACTGGGTGTTATGCACAAACAATGAATCATGGAACACTATATCTAAAACTAATGATGTAATGTATGGGGATTAACATAACAATAAAAAATTTAAATTAAAAAAAAAAAAAAAAGATGCGGTGCTGCTAAAACCCAAACAGAAGGAGAAGGTTCCAGAGCGTAGTTGTCAAAAAATCACTCCATTGAAAACTCAATTTAATTTTTACCACAAAAAGGTGTTAAGGCTAGAGTGTAGAATTAATAATGTTTGAGAACATTTCACTTAAGACAGCATGGATGACACCACTACTGAGTAGGGCTACCATTAATAGTAAGACTCACAGCAAGAGACGTTAATTACTTAGCAGTAATATAACATGAAAAAATGACTAATTAGTTCTCTATTAAAACTGAAAAGATATATCAAGTTGAACTACAGCATAATTCTGGGGCTCATGTCAGCTCTACATATTCTTTTTAAATTACTTGTTCAACAGAACAATTAACCCAATGATTTCTTAAATAATAATTTATTATCATTGGCACTTAGGATCCCATAACCATAAATCTGTACTAGATCATTTTCGTATTTGTCTCCACCCAGAAATATTAAACTGTGTAGCAAAGTTTACTCTATGAGCTCTGGCTACTTTGGGGTTGAAGTCATGGACAACCTCACTGAAGGGGATCTGTCCCAGTATGAAAGGAACATAAACCCTACATTGACTGAACACTCAGATTGGAGGGCCTGTCAGTATTCCCAAATATCCTGGCCATCACCACAGGAGTAGAAAAGAAGAACAATGCACAATGCTGTCAGACAGCCCAAATCACCTATACCATCTACTTTGCCTCTAATCTAAAGGACCATGGGGCGCCTGGGTGGCTCAGTCGTTAAGTGTCTGCCTTTGCTTAAAGTCATGATCCCAGGGTCCTGGGATCGAGCCCCATGTCAGGCTCCCTGCTCAGCGGGAAGCCTGCTTCTTCCTCTCCCACTCCCCCTGCTTGTGTCCCCTCTCTCGCTGTGTCTCTCTCTGTCATATAAATAAATAAAATCTTTAAAAAAATAAAATAAAAAAATAAAAATAAATAAAGGACCAGTGACCCCAAATGTTCCCTGGAGCCCCCTTGTTCACATCACTGTTCCCTGGCATCAAAAAGAAACAAAGATCAGGTTCTAGTACTTTACAAACTCCTAAAAGGCCAAGACTACCCTAGAATAAATTAAATAAGCTAATGTGTCAAGCATATATAAAAACATGAAAAGGTTTGTTAGATTTGCCTCACATAATAAGGAGACAGAAAAACAATGTTAAAAAGAAAGCAATGCACAAGGTCAGCAAATAAATGATAAGATTTTTTTGGTGCTGATAGACAATCACTTACTTGACTCCAGATCATAAAATGAGTAAAGTTTCTCCGATTCAGACGGTGTTTCTTCCATCTATGAGGCAAAGGGGGAAAACACCAAAAACAACTTCAAGTGCTCCAATATATCAATGAATAAATTTGAATCTCTTTAGATATTGAAATGAAACTCTATTTAATGAGACAATGTTGCATATATTCCTCCTCTTCATCACTTTCTGAGAGTTGAATTATTCAATCAGTAACAATTTTAAAATAAAATCTATTATGACTTACCCCATCAATTTGATTTCCAATTGGAAAATTCTTTTATAAGAAGTTCTCATACTTTTCTTTTCCCCAGCTCTACCCACAGACTTGTATCACTGTAAGGATTTTACTACTAATCATTATAGAAAAGCAAAGATGGATGAATAAAAATAAGAGTTTACTACAAACTGCAACCTTCACCAAATTACCTTACCTTAAGTCAAAAGTCATCAATGTCCTTATCTAAAACATAGGAGAATCATAGATTCCCTGGGTTGCTGTGGGGATGAAATGAGGTCTATCCTGTAAAGCAATTAGCACGGGGCCTAGAAATCCTAAGTGCTCAATAGACCGTATCTATTATTATTATTATTATTATTATTATTATTATTATTATTATCAGTGCTTTCTATTAGATTCTGATCCAGTAGGTCCTGGTTCTCTATCATTCTGATATTAATAAAGTAAAAAAAAAGTTCAGCCTCAAATATAATGATCATACTTTTAATATCTAGCAACTAAAGAAATGCATAACAAAGTTGATCTGAATTTATTAATGCTTTGAAATAAATTTGTATTTTTTAGTTCAACACAATATATATATTTGCAAATTAGTAGCTAAATATATGATAGGTGTTATATACTCAGTCCAAAGACAATTCCCATTTGGTATTCCACATCCAGATTTTTTAGAAGTGAGATAAATTGATATATAACACTGTGTTAGTTTTAGGTGTAAAAACATACTTTTACATGATTAAAACTCTATAAAATTTTATAGCCTACCCCTACCCCAAAAAAGTCAATAAACAACAGGACAGAACAGAACTGGAGCCTGAAATAATTTGAGAAAGAGACATTCACATGAAAGCTTTTGGTAAAAGGGAGTCTGGAGGGCATCGCCACAGAACCCAGTGCTGGTTTAGGCAGAGTAGGGGAAAGACTGAAGAAGCAATCTCAGTGAAACCTGTCTATAAAAAAAAAAAAAAAAGCACTCTTCCATGTAAGAGTAATTATCATCATCATGTGATTAATAGGGAAATGACAAGTTTTTGTCCTAAGATACTCCCTGGTATAATCTACCTTCTACCTTCACATGGGTTTAAAGTAGGCCTTAAATAATAATAATGAGGCACCTGGGTGGCTCAGTCGGTTAAGCGTCCTGCTCTAGCCTTCCGCTCAGGTGGTGATCTCAGGGTCATGAGATCAAGTCCTGCCTCGGGCTCTGCACTTAGCAGGGAGTCTGCTTAAGATTCTCTCTCCCTCTGACCCTCCACCCACTCACACCCTTTCTGTCTCTAAATAAATAAATAAAATCTTTTAAAAAAATATATGAATAATACATACAACTGCAAGTGCTTTGATTAATTAAAACCCAAGTATATTTCATGAGTTTTATACTCACAAGTTTGAAAACAACTCTGCCAAGCAGTCGAACAGAATCCGGGGGATACCTGGGTTTGCAGCTTTTAAGGCATTTGCATTCCCGCTTGTGGTCTGGCCAACCTTTTTTCTGTTAAGACAAGAGTGGGGAGGACATATGTTGTAACTTTCATTTACACTGGTTTTGAACGTGGAGAGTCATCAACATTAATTTAATGTCAACAGCCTAAATATAACTGCAAAATAGAAAACGAAAGCAATATTCTAATACTATTAATGATGCAGAATCTAGTCTTTTCCAAGCATGTAATTACCAGACGTGGACATCAACAATTCTCCTCCACCTCTGCCCTTTAATTTACCCCGTGGTTATTACCTGGCTGGTGGAGTCCAAGGAAGAATCATTATGGCTTACTTAATAATTTATAAGACAGTCTTTTATCTTTTAGCTGATTAAATAGGATTCAATAAGAGGCAGTAATTTTGAATACAAAAAGAAAATATCACACCAACTTAGAAAATAAACACATGGTTCAAGAATATCAAAACAGGGCAGATAGCCTTCTGAATTTCTGTGCTGCTTTAGAGAGTATAGAAGTATCAGGGGCTAATATAACAATAAATATGAAACCTTTTGTTTTTGAAGACCACACAGCAAGGGGTTATTAACTAAAATGACCAAATGTCATTTGCCCAGGACCGCTGTGGTTTATTTATGTTGTCCTGGCCTAATCATTAATAGTACCCCTTTTCATTCTGAAAAGTGTGCTGTGGATGATAAATTATACGGTCACTTAACCCACAATCCTACCTATGTGCTGGTGTGGCTGAAACGACCAACGAGCCAGTCACCAATCCTGCATCACTGAGAAGAGCAGACAGTGGGGAGGAGGACACTGTCTCCCTGAATCTTGGAGTCAGAAATGTCATGGCTCCTTCACAGAGAATGACCTCTATAGGGAAATACAATGCAGAGTATCTAAGACTTAACCCTGGTGAGTGGGAAAAGACTCGACTGAATGTCTGATACGTTCTATTCCAACTGAGAGCTGGAAGTTCCATCACTGAAATGCCTGACACTCACACACATTCTTGCTTCAGAAACTGTAAATATGCCTCCCAACTTCTGGCCCTATAAAATCCCTCCAGGAGGAACTCTCTCTTTTCTACCTATAGCACAAACACACAGTGCAACCAGAAATTCAAATCTGGGGACACCTGGGTGGCTCAGTCGGTTAAGTGTGTGACCTTGGCTGGGGTCGTGATCTCAGGGTCCTGGGATGGAGTGCCACATCGGGCTCCAAGCTCAGCGGGGAGTCAGCTTGTCCCTCTGCCCTCCCCCTACTCGTGCGCTTGCGCACGCTCTCTCTCTCTCAAATAAATAAATTTTTTTAAAAAGTCAAAAATGATGCAGCTAGTTTGAAACTGTGAGTTTCAAGCCAGCATTTTGCTCAGAAAGACTGCCAGTGTTGAGTTCCTGGGTGAAGGTGTGGCTTGTCTACTATTTCCTACGAACCCAAATCTTGAAGGCAAGGTTTGCAAGGGGTACAACACTTCTTTCATCAACTGAACCCATGACTGCCTCACTTCATTTCTTCTTATCCACTACAGCAATGCTCTTAATGTGATGTTTGTAATCTTTTTGCTTTTTTAGTATTTATACTTCACTCACTTCTAAACAAGACTGAGTTGCTTCCAAATGAAGATGTATATGAAATAAGGTTGTAAAATTAGAAATGGAAAAATGTTGAAGTTACAAAAAAAATAGTCCTCTACCATTTACTTAGCATTCTGCAGTATGTCAGACACACGGCTAAGCACATAAAAAAGGATATTTCATTTGAGTTTTCACAATAATACAAATGGTAGATATTATCCTTACATTAAAGATGACTAAAGTAAAGCTGGGTGGGATCTCACCACCAAGCTACATAAACACAAAAGAGAGTAAAAATTCTTAGTATCCTACTCATGAGAGCTCGATAATCACCATACGTTTATTTGACTTGCTTTTTGGCAAGGCAAAAAATAAAGCATAATGGCTTATATAATTCTCATCTGACAGAAAAGAAAAACACAAGCTTTACCAAGTATTAAATCACAAGAGGAATTTATTCCGAGAATGCCAATCAACGTACTGGACAATTATAATGGCCATCATATAGCTACTTCCAATGTCAGTGTCAGTACTCACTAAACTGCATAATATTAAACTGTAAGTCAGTGAAAGAAAATGTTTCTATTGTTTAGGGGGCTAGTCTTAGACCAGCAATTAGCAATTTATCAACATGGGTGAGATCCCTTAAAAAATTACGTTCCATTGTCAATTAAGTTTGAAAACCGCTACATAATACACACCCTGCTTAGAGAATGGAAGTAATTTAGTTTGCTAAAAAGCTCTGCATGAAAGAAACTTGTATAACTTAGTTAACACAGAGTTTCCTGTGATTGTTACGGCCATCCTTTGGGAAATTAGGATGGTATATATGGACTCAGATATAGTGATTTACTTTCTTTCCTTCACCTGATCTTTCAGTGAGAGTGGGTTTAACAGACAAATTCATGATCATTCACACTGATAGAAAACTAGAGTGCTAATATTTTTTATTTCTGACTGACGGGTGAACCACAACTTTGGTGGAAGAGTTTTCATTTAGTATTACTAGTTGAGAAGGCTGATAGATGCCCTCATTGGACTGGCTGTGTAGGCAGGAATGAACCACAGTACGAATGGGTCTCTGAGAAAGTCCTCTGGCCCTGTTCAAAGCCTGAGCAAGTGTACAGATGACAAAGGACAGCACCTAGCAAAAGAAGGTTGAGACCATTTGGACCAAAAAAAATCTAAAACGAAGATTTTGTTCAACACTTTTAAGTACAAGAGATCATCCACAACTCCTTTGTTATGTTCTGAGCATCTCAGTCTCCTGCTAGCTTACCACAGTGAAGTAACTACAAAATGTACCCCTAGGTAACGAACCTGTTGATCTGTTAGATAACATTATTTAGAATTAAACATCCAAATTTTGGAGAATTCCTGTCAAAACAACTTTAGGTCTTCAGCATAATTAATATTGCACTCCTATTTCTCAGAAATTAGACTAATTAGAAACTAGACAGTACGTTTCTTAAAGCTATTCCTAAATCACTGCATGAAAACACCAGAGAACATACTTATCTTCCCATTTGTTTCAGGAAAAAGATACTCATTCTTTTCATCTAAAAACCAAATTAGATCTATATAAATATAGAAAGTAATCATACCACTTAAAACTGGTCTATAGCATAGTGCCAACGTACAGCCTACTTCATATCTCACCATGATATTAAAAACCATGTTTTTGGGGCGCCTGGGTGGCTCAGTTGGTTAAGCGACTGCCTTCGACTCAGGTCATGATCCTGGAGTCCCGGGATCGAGTCCCACATCAGGCTCCCTGCTCGGCGGGAAGCCTGCTTCTCCCTCTCAGACTCCCCCTGCTTGTGTTCCCTCTCTCACTCTCTCTCTGTCAAATAAATAAATAAAAATCTTAAAAAAAAAAAAAAAACATGTTTTTAAAACAGTAATTATTAGGATTTACTGCTCAGCATCACCATCGCATCTTACCATACGGCTCCCTAACAGAAGCATACCACAGAAAAGGCTTACAAAGCAATCTCTTTAGTAACCGCATTTGACACTGAAGCAAAACCTCACAATCTCACAAGAGCATTAGGCATTATCTAAACTGTACAAACTTTAACCTTGGTCTAGACATCAACAGCACATAATATATCTGCCAGTTTTTCAAAGACAACCTCCTTGATTTACTTTTTCCTATTTTCTTCCCTCACTGCAATGTGGGATGTAATTAAGATTTTTTTCACAATATTGGCTGTAATGTTTCCTGTTCTGAAAGTTGAACATTATCAATGATGTACAATAAGCACAAATTAGCACGAAAGACAAATGAAATTAAAATATTGCATTAAGACACAAAGACAATGGGAAAAAGAATTTTGGATGGAAAAAGGAAATGAAGACATCTACAATGATTCCACATGTCAGTACATACAGGACTCAGAAACCACTCTGGAAATCTCTACATTTTCATGTTCTATAGTACTTATAGTGACTCAGAACAAAACCTAATTAAGTAAACCAGTAGCTCCCAATGGGGGTAACCCTAATCTTGAGGGTTGTTTGGAAAATGTATGGGAGCATCCTTATTTGTTAGGATGCCTGGGGAGAGACATGGGCACTGAGTGGCCAGGAACCAGAGATGCTGGACATCCCACGTGAGATAGCTCCATACAATGAAGAATCAATTCTTCCAGGCGCCTAAGTGGCTCAGTCAGTTAAGTGTCCAGCTCTTCATTTCAGCTCAGGTCATGATCTCAGGATCGTGGTATCGAGCCCCACATCAAGGTCCACACTCAGTAGGGAATCTGCTTAAGGATTCTCTCTTCCCCTCCCTCTGCCCCTCCCATGGCTTGCATACTCTCTCTTTCTAAAAAGTAATAAATAAATAAATCTTAAAAAAAAAAGAATCAATCATTCCAAATCCAAGATGACTTTTAAATATCCAATCAAACGTTCTATAGAGGGGACAAACTTGTTTCCAATTATCCGAGCCTGGAACTAAGCCTCCTTTCACATATAAAAACAAAGAGCTTGTTTTTACACAGCCTTGATAGCACTGAATTTTCTAGGTAATTCAAGGTAATTTTCTAGGTAATTCAATTTTCAGAACTTTACCTAAATTTATTTAATATTCTATAAAAGCATATGACTGAAGGCTACACCACCTATGGTACTTGAGGTACCAATAACAACATATTTTCTGATCCTGAATTTTGTACTTCCCTTTCCAAATTGACTTTGCATAAATGCAAATATCTGACTTCTTAATTATATCTTCAGGTCTACTCATGCCTGAGCATCTATATACTAAAATATGTGTTATTTTCATTGTGTTGAGCACTGGGTGTTATTTGTAAGGGATGAATCACTAAATTCTACTGCTGAAACCAATATTACACTACATGTTAACTAACTTGAATTTAAATAAAAATTTGAAAAAATAAAATACATAAAAAATAATAAAATACAAAATAAAATAAAATACATTTCCTCAAGATTAGGGTTACCCCCATTGGGAGCTACTGGTTTACTTAATTAGTTTTTTTTTTCTTTTAAAGATTTTATTTATTTATTTGAGAGAGAGAATGAGAGACAGAGAGCACAAGAGGGAAGAGGGTCAGAGGGAGAAGCAGACCCCCCACCGAGCAGGGAGCCCAATGTGGGACTCGATCCCGGGACTCCAGGATCATGACCTGAGCCGAAGACAGTCGCTTAACCAACTGAGCCAACCAGGCGCCCAATTAGTTTTTGTTCTGAGTCACTCTAAGTACTACAGAACATGGAAATGTAGAGATGTCCAGAGTGGTTTCTGAGTCCTGTATGTACGGACATGTGGAATCATTGTAGATGTCTTCATTTCCTTTTTCCATCCAAAATTCTTTTTCCCATTGTCTTTGTGTCTTAATGCAATATTTTAATTTCATTTGTCTTTCATGCTAATTTGTGCTTACTGTACATAAATATAAAATATTATTTTATTATAAGTTATTTTCATTTTTTTCCTCCTTTACATTCAAGTTATGGTATTATATTGATATTGAATTTTAAAAATACGTAACTAGTTAGACTGTACTAACTATGGAATTTCATTTCAATATAGTAGAGAGGACAAAAATATAATTATTATAAAAAGGTAGAGGGGCACCTGGGTGGCTCAGTCAATTGAGCATCTGACTCGTGATTTCCGCTCAGGTCATGATCTCAGGGATCAAGCCCAGCACTGGGGCTCTGCACTCAGCACAGAGTCTGCTTGAGATATTCTCTCCCTCTCTCCCTCTCCCACTGCCCCTCCCCCTGCCCACGAGCTCTTTCTATCTCTCTCCAAAATAAATAAAAACTTAAAAAAAAATAGATAGCAGGGCTCCTGGGTGGCTCACTCAGTTAAGTGTCTACCTTCGGCTCAGGTCATGATCCTAGGGTCCTGGGATCGAACCCCACGACAGAATCTCTCCTCAGCAGGGAACCTGCTCTCCCTCTCCCTCTGCCTGCTTCTGAGCATGCTCAATCTCTCTCGCTCTCTCTGTCAAATAAATAAATCTTAGAGAAAAAAAAAGATAGAGTTAGGTCTGGGAGAGCTGAAAACTGCAGATCTAGAACAATGCTACACAAACATGCACAGCACACGCACACATAAAAATATATATTTAAATTCACAGCCTGGGATGACTGAAGAGATTCTGACAGTAGTGATGAGATAGGATCAGGTGTCCAAAGTCTTTCTAATCACCACAAAAGGATTCCATATGTAGCTAAGGTTGAAAAACCACTGATCTAGACTAAATTAAAAAGGAGGCCATTGTACATATTAAATAGAAGAACCAAAAAAATACTATCCTGTACTTATTAAACTATTAGTAGAACTGTAAGGTTCTCAAATCTTTTTTTTCTTTTTAGAGAAAGAGAGGGAGAGAGAGCGAGAGCTCGTCTACAAGCAGGGGGAGGGGGAGAGAGCGAGAGAGAGAGAGAATACCAAGCAGGCTGCAGCCCAGTGTGGAGCCTAACGTGGGGCTCAGTCTCACGACCCTGAGACCATGACCTGAGCCAAAATCAAGAGTCAGACACTTAACTAACTGAGCCACCCAGGCGCCCCTCTAATCCTTCTGATGGGTGTTTGGTAATGAACATCAAAATTCTTAATGTGAATATTGTTGGCATATAAATAATATTTATAATGCACTTAATCCTCACAAATGTAATTGATGTACAGAAAAAGTGTAAGAATGCTCTTCCTACATTTGTATACAAAACTGAACATTGGTAATAATTTTTTCAGTTTTTCCTAAAAGAAAAAGCTATTTTTGCCTTTCTCCTTATGCTTTCCCAACACTGTTTGAATTTTCTGCAAATATCAGATTATTATATTTACAAATAATAGCAAATATAATTATCTTCTTATGTCTAGCAACTGTGATTTAGGGAGAAGCATTTTTACATGAAAGAGAAAGCAAAATGACTGTTCAATAAACACTTTTAAATATTTTGGAAAATCTGCTTATAACTCAAAGAATGGTTTAAATGTATTAATTTTTTAAATGTTAAAAATGCATCAGTGAAATCTTCTGTAATGCAAAGACTTAGTAAACTTTTATCGGGTTAGTTTTGTTCATGTCTGGTTTTTAAAAATAAGTGTACTACCGGAGCACCTGGGTGGCTTAGTCGGTTAAGTGTCAGACTCTTAGTCAGTTAAGTGTCAGCCCAGGTCATGATAGGGTCCTGGCACTGAGCCCCGTGAAGGGCTCCGCACTCAGAATGGAGTTGGCTTAAGACTCTCTCTCTCTCCCTCTCCTTCTGACCCTCCTCCCACTTGTGCGTGCTCTCCAAATTAATTTAAAAATCTTTAAAAAAATAAATAAGTGTATTACCACTTAGGTACATCTTGCATGTACAGGTGTTTGATAGGTATCTGATGATTTCTTCCTAAACCACTACCATTTATAGAAGATCTAAATTACTATATATTTATCATTATTTAAAATTAAGGCCACCCAAAAAGAAGAAAAGCCAATAAACTCTCTAACAATACTTTCTTTGGCCAGTCAGACATGATCCTGGGGACTAAAGAAGAGAATTTACAGATGAGATGTTACAGCAGAGAGAGAAAATCAATTTCCTTCTTCTTTCTTACACAAAATGACCTTAGCACTCTACTAGGACATTTCCCGCCCCTCCTGGGAAACAAAGTCACTAGAGCTCAAGAACCCATATAAATACTGTCAAAGATTGGATTTGGGTTGAAGTAAAGACTCATTTTAGGGGCACCTGGGTGGCTCAGTCAGTTAAGCGTCTGCCTTCGGCTCAGGTCATGATCCCAGGGTCCTGGGATCGAGCCCCGCATCAGACTCCCCGCTCTGCAGGAAGCCTGCTTCTCCCTCTCCCACTCCCCCTGCTTGTGTTCCCTCTCTCGCTGTGTCTCTGTCAAATAAATAAATAAGATCTTTAAAAAAAAATAAAAAAGACTCATTTTAGGGCAGCTTATTATTGTGTGGGATGGAGTCTGACAACATGTACTGAGCCTTGTTTGGGTAAAACACATGTAATTCATGACCTGGGCTCAGCAGATATTTATTCTGTAAGAAGACCAGATTCAATGATCTTGGAAGGCAGCCTCCCAATTATAAAATCGATGACTCTGTAATATCCATAGGAACAGATATTTGAATTATGTCAAAATAGGTCCGAAACTTGCCCACATTAGGCTTACATAGCTGAAAATTTGGAACAGTATTTTTTTCAAATTTTGGATCATTAAGGATGAAGAAACTGGCTTAAAATATGCAAACAGAAAATAAATTCTTTTAAGTCATTTATTCAACAATTTTGTCACTAATACCACTAACTGAACATCTTCTGTGTGAAAGACTGTTATGATCTTTTTACCACATAGTCATGATCCATTCCACTCACAAACAATATTGACAGAGATTTCCTATGAGCATAACTTGGGATAGTTGAGTTGCCATGAAACTTGCAGGAAAGAAAAGAGACCCAACAGCTATCCAGTCCCTCACAAACCATTTAATAGCAAATAAACAGTATCTCCCTCTTCATGCTTCAAAAGCAGTCCAGTATTGAATTGCAGGTTGGCAGATACACAAAGGTCTAAAAAGTTGGAAAAAGAAAACTGGAAAGCTAAGCCAGGTGTCTCAGCTGACTGACAGATATTGATTAAAATCTTGCATAAAATCTCCTCAGAGCACACGAGAGACCTAGTGATAGACTTTAGACTTATCACTTTCAAAGCTTACTGAATGCTGCATCAAGTGTAGAACAAGAGTGCCTTCCCACTAGCCTTAATCAAATTAGACAGATAGAACCAAATATAAAGACGGAGTGAGGCAGGAGAATTGTCATAGGGCATCAAATTGACAGAAGAAACAAGAAAAAAGTATTACTTCTTCGGAAAATGGAAATTATGGTCTCCTGGTTAACTGAGGAATCATATAATAAATAATAATATTAGTACCCCAAAGTAATTCAGTGATCATCTAGTGTACGATTCAGGTCAAATCCATTCTGCCACCTGCTTTTATAAAGTTTTATTAAAACATAGCCACCCTTACAATTTACACTCCCTCCTTTCACATGACAATAGAGTTGAGTAGTTATGACAAATCTATAGCCCACAATGCCTACAATATTTATTATCTGAACCACTACAAAAACGTTTGCCAACCTCTGATCTAGTGAGAGATCATATGAAGATGGAAAGACCTAATTGATATATTTTAGCTAGAAAGGCAAAATAACTCATTTACCTCTACAGACTTCCAATCTTCTTTGAAAGAAACCTCCATGCTGGATTAATCAGAATGTCAGCACCAAGTTCTAGAGTAACATGGTGATGGAGCACATGTATTTTAGCCCCTGGTACAAGTAATTATCAAGTTTTTAACTCCCAAAGTGTATTAGAATGGCCGTCAATGAATGAGGAGTTCAACATCATGTCTAGAAAGTGGAGGTAAGAGAGGTTTCACAAACAGGGCAGTGGAGGCCACATCAAATGGCAGTTACCCTCAAAGTCTTTTCTGAGAGGGGAGCCAACCTACCAAGCAGAAATCCAACAGGAATCTAGCACCAAAGAGTTTATGTCGGGCACTGAAGGGGATTGAAAAGTAGCATTAAAAAGAGAGACTTAACCAAAAGTCTGCATGGTACCAGTCTGAAAACACCTCTTTGCTACTGGAATGATTTTGAGTAAGCAGAGGAGTGTCAAAATGGAGAATCCAGATAAATTTGAGAAACAAGACAGAGGATCATAGGGGAAGGGAGGGAAAAATGAAATAAGACAAAACCAGACAGGAAGACAAACCATAAGAGACTCTTACTCTCAGGAAACAAACTGAGGGTTGCTGGAGTAGAGGGGGGGTGGGAGGGATGGGGTGGCTGGGTGATGGACATTGGGGAGGGCATGTGCTAGGTACAAAAGTGAAGGTACAACTGGCAACTGGCTGTGAATTGTGTAAGACTGATGAATCACAGACCTGTACCTCTGAAACAAATAATACATTACATGTTAATAAAAAATTAATTAATTAATTTTAAAAAGAGAGAGCAGACACGAGGTGGATAGGGGTGTGGGGAAGGGGCAGAGGGAGAGAGGGAATCTTAAGCAGGCTCCATGCCCAACACAGAGCCAGAAACAGGGCTCCATCTCACAACCCTGAGATCATGACCTGAGCCAAAATCAAGAATCAGACACTTAACTGACTGAGCCACCCAGGCACCCCTAGACAGGACCTATCTTTGTGTTCCAGAACAGAATGTAAATATTAACCTTGATAATACAAAAGTGAAGGTACAACTGGCAAATTATGGGAAATAGGGTGATAAGAGAGGGATCAGTGGGAACACTAATATGTTCACCTTTAAAAGGAGGGAATCAAGAGACACTGTCTATAAAGTAGATCCCCCTTATCCAAGAGGGATAGTTCTAAGATTCCAGTGGATGCCTGAAACTGCGCATAGTACCAAACCCTATATATACTACTTTTTTCCTACACATACACACCTAGGAGATGTGACTAACTGGTAGTATATACAGCGTGAATATGCTGGACAAAGAGATGATTCAGGTCCCACATGGGAGGAATGGGACAGTGTGGGACAGCGCAAGATTTCACCATGCTTCTCAGAACAGCATGCAATTTAAAACTTACGAACTGTTTATCTCTGGAATTTTCCATCTAATATTTTTGAGATGCAGCTGACTTCAAGTAACTGGAAATGCAGAAAGGGAAATGGTGGCTAAGGGAAGATGACTATGCTTGATAAAACATAGATGGAGGTTTGCCCATATTGTTTAAAGTTACAAACTCGAGAAGGGGAAATTGATCCTAACAGATGTATAACAGTTATCTCGAAACTAACAGGGCCAAAGCAGATTGTTCCGATCTGAGATGTCTTACATAGTCTTCCCCACATCATAAATGCAATCATCATCTTCCCAAATGCTAAAGCCAAAAACAAGTCTTTCTTGATTCTTCTCTCCCTCCCCATCCCATATTCATTCCCCTTTTATTTTTTTCACGCAGTCCCCGCCCCTCTTCTGAGCTCCACACAAGCATATCAGTTACCTATTCAACATCTCCACAAGTATGTTCAATAGGCACAAACTCAAAACTTGGGTATTAAACTTTCCCTCCCAGAACCTGCTCTTCCCTTAGATTTCTGTAAATCACTAAATGGCACCACCATTCACCCAAAGCTGCTCAGGTCGGAAAGTTGGAAGTCACCTCTGACTCTTCTTTTTGCCTCACCTCTTACATCTCACCTATTGGCAAACGTTCAGCTACACCTTCAAAATATGTCTCAGATCCAATCACTTCTGAACACCTCACTGCTACTATTCTAAGCCAAGCCATCCAAGCTCCTGACTAGATCAGTGCTTAGCACACACTGAACTCTCGAACCAATGAATGAATATTCAGCATATTCAGGCAATGCTTCCTTCAAATCTGCCTGATCCTCTTTGGTGCCACTACTGTAATCCTAGCCACCATCATATGATGACCAGATTACTATCATAACCTCCTGACTGGCTCTTCATCCCCTACCTTTACTCCTCTGTAAGCTATCCCCACAGCAGTCAGAAAGATTCCTTTAAAATCTCAATCACACATTAATAATGACCCTCCTTCCCCCTTTACAACTCTGTAGTAGCAGCCCATCACACACAGATGTATATTTTTTTTTAAATTTTTTTATTGTTACGTTAATCCCCATACATTACATCATTAGTTTTAGATATAGTGTTCCATGATTCATTGTTTGTGCATAACACCCAGTGCTCCATGCAGAATGTGCCCTCCTCAATACCCATCACCAGGCTAACCCATCCTCCCAACCCCCTCCCCTCTAGAACCCTCCGTTTGTTTTTCAGAGTCCATCGTCTCTCATGGTTCTTCTCCCCCTCCGATTTCCCCCCCTTCATTCTTCCCCTCCTGCTACATTCTTCTTCTTTTTTTCTTTCTTAACATATATTGCATTATTTGTTTCAGAGGTACAGATCTGAGATTCAACAGTCTTGCACAATTCACAGTGCTTACCAGAACACATACCCTCCCCAGTGTCCATCACCCAGTCACCCCATCCCCCCCCCCCCCCCCCCCACTCCAGCAACCCTCAGTTTGTTTCCTGAGATTAAGAATTCCTCATATCAGTGAGGTCATATGATACATGTCTTTCTCTGTTTGACTTATTTCGCTCAGCATAATACCCTCCAGTCCCATCCACGTCGTTGCAAATGGCAAGATCTCATTCCTTTTGATGGCCGCATAATATTCCATTGTGTGTATATACCACATCTTCTTTATCCATTCATCTGTTGATGGACATCTTGGCTCTTTCCACAGTTTGGCTATTGTGGACATTGCTGCTATAAACATCGGGGTGCACGTACCCTTTCGGGTCCCTACTTTTGTATCTTTGGGGTAAATACCCAGGAGTGCAATTGCTGGATCGTATGGTAGCTCTATTTTCAACTTTTTGAGGAACCTCCATACTGTTTTCCAGAGTGGCTGC